>NC_090032.1:19200109-19367609 GCF_037176765.1 Anolis sagrei
GCTCCATCCATGTTCAACATCTACACAAATGACCAAATGACACAAATGACTGCCAGAAGGGACAGAGAGTTTCATCTATGCTGATGATCGTGCCATCACCGCCCAAGCAGGGAGCTTTGAGATGGTTGAACAGAAGCTCTCCGAAGCTCTAGGCGCCCTTACTCCCTATTACAGGGAAAACGAGCTGATCCCTAATCCATCTTAAACACAGACATGTGCCTTTCACCTTAAGAACAGACAAGCATCCCGAGCTCTGAGGATTATTACCTGGAAAGGAATCCCACTGGGACCCAAAATACCTGGGAGTTACCTTGAACCGTGCTCTGACTTACAAGAAGCACTGCTTGACAATCAAGCAAAAAATGGGTGCTAGAAATAATATGACTGGCACAACCTGGGGATCACAACCAGACACAGCGAAGGCATCTGCCCTTGCGCTTTCCTTCTCTGCTTCTAAATATACACACAACATATTCTGCAGGAATACACCTCACTACTTTAAAACAGCCATTAGAACTGTATTCTTAATTTACTTCTGACACAATAAATAAATAACTGGGTGGAATACTTTGATTTTGTCATTTGGGAGTTGTAGTCACTGGGATTTATAGTTCACCTACAATCAAAGAGCATTCTGAACTCGACCAACGATGGAATTGAACCAAACTTGGCACATAGAACTTCCATGAACAACACAAAATGCTGGAGCGGTTTGGTGGGCATTGACCTTGAGTTTGGGAGTTGTAGTTCACCTACATCCAGAGAGCACTGTGGACTGAAACAATGATCAATCTGGACCAAACTTGGCATGCAAACTCAATATGTTCAAATGTTAACTCTGGTGGAGTTTGGGGGAAATAGACCTTGACATTTGGGAGTTGTAGTTGCTGAGATTTATAGTTCACCTACAATCAGAGAGCATTCTGAACTCCACCAACAATGGAATTGAACCAAACTTGGCACATAGAACTCCCATGAACAACAGAAAATGCTGGAATTGTTTGGTGGGCATTGACCTTGAGTTTGGGAGTTGTAGTTCACCTACATCCAGAGAGCACTGTGGACTAAAACAATGATCACCTCACTACCTCTGAGGATGCTTGCCATAGATGCAGGCGAAATGTCAGTAGTGAATGCCTCTAGACCATGGCCATATAGCCTGAAAAAACCTACAACAACCCAATGATCAATCTGGACCAAACTTGGCATGAAAACTCGATATGTTCAAATGTGAACTCTGGCAGAGTTTGGGGAAAATAGACCTTGACATTTGGGAGTTGTAGTTGCTGGGATTTATAGTTCACCTACAATCAAAGAGTATTCTGAACCCCATCAACGTTAGAATTGGGCCAAACTTCCCACACAGAACCCCCATGACCAACAGAAAACACTGTATATTCTGACCCCTCTGACATCCCCTTGCGACCCCCCCCCAGGGGTCCTAACCCCCAGGTTGAGAAACACTGGCTTAGCTGGTATTGCACCACCTGACATCCGCCGGGAAGTGGCAGCCAAGAATGAAAGGACCAAGGCAGTGACATCTCCAGTCCATCCCCATTTAGATTTCAGTCAGCACGCCAACGCTTTGAATCAAGAAACAGCTTCCTGAGTACTACTTGCAGGAACACCTCAGCAGGCAAGAGTCCAAAAGTGGCAGGTGAAAACCCAGAACCTCCATCAGTGGCTGAGACCGCCATTTGTACCCGCATTAATAAAAAGTGCAATAGTACTGGCTGTCTAGTGTTGTTATTGTTCGTTTGTTCAGTCATTTCCGATGCTTCGTGACCTCATGGACCAGCCCACGGCAGAGCTCCCTGTCGGCCGTCACCACCCCCAGCTCCTTCAAGGTGTAGCCTTATGTAGAAACAAATTCAGTGAGCACAACACAAGCAGAAGCCGTCAACATCCCCACCTCCTTCAAGGTCTAGCCTTATGTAGAAACAAATTGAGTGAGCACTACACAATCAGAAGCCGTCACCACCACCAGCTCCTTCAAGGTCTAGCCTTATGTAGAAACAAATTGAGTGAGCACAACACAATCAGAAGCCGTCACCACTCCCAGCTCCTTCAAGGTTTAGCCTTATGTAGAAACAAATTCAGTGAGCACAACACAATCGGAAGCCGTCACCACCCCCAGCTCCTTCAAGGTCTAGTCTTATGTAGAAACAAATTCAGCGAGCACAACACAATCGGAAGCCGTCACCACTCCCAGCTCCTTCAAGGTCTAGCCTTATGTAGAAACAAATTCAGTGAGCACAACACAATCGGAAGCCGTCACCACTCCCAGCTCCTTCAAGATCTAGCCTTATGTAGAAACAAATTGAGTGAGCACAACACAATCGGAAACCGTCACCACCCCCAGCTCCTTCAAGGTCTAGTCTTATGTAGAAACAAATTCAGTGAGCACAACACAATCGGAAGCCGTCACCACTCCCAGCTCCTTCAAGATCTAGCCTTATGTAGAAACAAATTCAGTGAGCACAACACAATCGGAAACCGTCACCACCCCCAGCTCCTTCAAGATCTAGCCTTATGTAGAAACAAATTCAGTGAGGACAACACAATCAGAAGCCGCCATCACCCCCAGCTCCTTCAAGGTCTAGCCTTATGTAGAAAAACTTCAATGAGCACAACACAATGAGAAGCCGTCACCACCCCCAGCTCCTTCAAGGTCTAGTCTTATGTAGAAAAAATTCAATGAGCACAACACAATCAGAAGCCGTCACCACCCCCAGCTCCTTCAAGGTCTAGCCTTATGTAGAAACAAATTCAGTGAGCACAACACAATCGGAAGCCTGTCCATAGTCCATTTTCCATAACATTATCATTATTACTGTTGTCAATTATCTGCCAGCTACCCAAAAGCCTGGTCCCATAACCACATTTCCAATTTCCTCCTGAAGGCGGGGAGGGACGTTGTTGACCTGATTTCGCTGGGGAGCGAGTTCCACAGGTGGGGGGCTACCACCGAGAAGGCCCTGTCCCTCATCCCCACCAAGTGTGTTTGCGCCAAAGGCGGGGCCAAGAGCAGGGCCTCCCCAGAAGATCTTAAATTTCAAGGGAGAACGTAGATACATCAGGACAGGTAAGCTGGCCTGGAAACGTATAGGGCTTTATAGGTCAAAACCAGCACTCTGAATTGTGCTCGGAATTGGACTGGCAACCATTAGAACTGTATTCTTAATTTATATTATATATCGCTGGAGAGCGAGTTCCACAGGCGGGGGGCCACCACCGAGAAGGCCCTGTCCCTCATCCCCACCAAGCGTGTTTGCGCCAAAGGTGGGGCCGAGAGCAGGACCTCCCCAGAAGATCTCAAATTTCGAGGTGGAACATAGAGGGAGATACGTTTGGACAGGTACGCTGGGCCAGAACCGTATAGGGCTTTATAGGTCAAAAACGGCACGTTGAATTGTGCTCGGAATTGGACTGGCAGCCATTAGAACTGTATTCATAATATAATATGATATAATATAATATGATATAATATAATATAATATAATATAATATAATAATTTATATAAAATATTAATTTATATAAAATATAAAATTTATATAAAATATAAAATTTATATAAAATATAAAATTTATATAAAATATTAATTTATATAAAATATAAAATAAATAACCTGGTGGAATTCTTTGAACTGCTCAGAGCAATACCTGGAGCAGATTTATTGTCCAACTAATATGGAAGCTATCACCTTATTTTAAGAAAACATAGATTAGGAAGACACCCCAGAGTTCACGGATGGAAAAAGCCCAAAGATATACACTTGGTTGACTCAAGACGTTTCGACAACAAAGGCTTCCTCCCTTCCCAGGACCACCACATCTTCCCTGTTATTGCCATCATGAATATACACCACCCTTGAAGCATCATCCACACTAATAATATATCATCTGCAAAAAGAATATTAGCAGAAAGAAATGAAAAAGAAAGTGGTTTCCAATTCCGACTTTGTTTGCATTATCAAGAGTATTCTTAGTCCCTTTAATCTTTCTGGAGCACAGATCAGATCTTCAGTGAAGGGGTCTATCAAACATGAGAAGTAAATCCTTCCATGAGACAAGCTTCTGGAGCACACAGCAACTGTATCCACAATGTAAAGAAATCCCTTCGATCCAACCCGAGCCCCTAAACAAAGAATAAGAAACGTTAAGGAAAGGTTGTACTCACCTTCCATCGTAAGTTCTTCTGCAGGAACACAGACAGGCAAGCGGATGGGGAAGGAAAGGAGAAACAGGACGTTAGATTTCATTCTGAGTGACAAAAATCCCACCCCAGTTCCAAAATGTAGCACAAGGCATGAATAGACATTTGAGAGCAGAGCAGGGCCGGCCCTAGGTAATTCTGAAGTGTAAGCACACAGAAGTTGCTGGAAACAGCAACCAAAAAGCCCACGATATGGTTCCGATATGTGGGTGACACCTTCACCATTTGGAGCCATGGAGAAGAAGAACTCAACAGGTTCCTGGAACATCTCAACAGCATCCACCCAAACATATGGTTCAGATATGTGGATGACACCTTCACCATTTGGAGCCATGGAGAAGAAGAACTCAACAGGTTCCTGGACCATCTCAACAGCATCAACCCAAACATATGGTTCAGAGATGTGGATGACACCTTCACCATTTGGAGCCATGGAGAAGAAGAACTCAACAGGTTCCTGGACCATCTCAACAGCATCAACCCAAACATATGGTTCAGAGATGTGGATGACATCTTCACCATTTGGAGCCATGGAGAAGAAGAACTCAACAGGTTCCTGGACCATCTCAACAGCATCCACCCAAACATATGGTTCAGAGATGTGGATGACACCTTCACCATTTGGAGCCATGGAGAAGAAGAACTCAACAGGTTCCTGGACCATCTCAACAGCATCCACCCAAACATATGGTTCAGAGATGTGGATGACACCTTCACTATTTGGAGCCATGGAGAAGAAGAACTCAACAGGTTCCTGGACCATCTGAACAGCATCCACCCAAACATATGGTTCAGATATGTGGATGACACCTTCACCATTTGGAGCCATGGAGAAGAAGAACTCAACAGGTTCCTGGACCATCTGAACAGCATCCACCCAAACATCCAATTCACAATGGAAAAAGAAAATGAAGGAAGACTGCCTTTTCTAGATGTCCTAGTCATCCGCAAACCAGATCAACAATTGGGTCACACCGTCTACAGAAAACCCACACACACAGATAGATATCTACATCAAAACTCCAACCATCACCCAAGTCAAAAAAGAAGCCCCATTAAAGCCTTGGCAGACCGTGCAAAAAGAATCTGCGAAGCCCACCTCCTCCAAGATGAACTGAACCACCTCAACTGGGCTCTCCAGGCCAATGGAGACTCCACCTCAGACATCAGAAGAGCGGCAAGACCACCAAGAAGAAGCCACGAGAGTCAAGACGAAGATCCACCCAAAGGAAAAGGGTTCTTGCCAGACATCAAGGGAACCACTGACCGCATAGGGAAACTGATGAGGAAACACAACATACAAACTATCTCCAGACCCACCAAGAAAATCCAACCAATGCTCCGTTCAGCAAAGGACAAGAGGGATCCTCTCACCTCTGCAGGAGTCTACCGTGTACCATGCAGCTGTGGACAAGTCTACATAGGGACCACCAAACGCAGCATTGCCCAGACACGCATCAAGGAACATGAAAGTCAATGCAGACTACGTCAACCAGAGAAGTCAGCCATAGCAGAGCACCTGATGAACCAGCCTGGACACAGCATCTTATTTGAGAACACAGAAATGCTGGACCACTCCAACAACCACCATGTCAGACTACACAGAGAAGCCATTGAAATCCACAAGCATGTGGACAATTTCAACAGAAAGGAAGAAACCATGAAAATGAACAAAATCTGGCTACCAGTATTAAAAAAAACTCAAAAATTACAACAGCAAAACAACAGAGAGTAAACAATCAGACACATCAAATCACCTCTCAAAGAAAGATTCCCCCAGGCACTTCCAAGCCATTGAATGCAAATCAAGGTGATCAGCTGAAACATTCACACCTAGCCCCAGCAGACAGGGGTCCTTTGTCCAACCCTGGTCATTCCACAGATATATAAACCACTTTTCCCTAGTTCCAACAGACCTCACTACCTCTGAGGATGCTTGCCATAGATGCAGGCGAAACATCAGGAGAAAATGCCTCTAGAACATGGCCATATAGCCCAGAAAACCTACAACAACCCAAAAATTGTCATGTTGAGATGGATATTTCAGGTGTGGGCATGCTATTTACATCAGCAATTCAAAGCACAAAATAAAGTGCAAATATACACACACCACACTTCAATCTGGATATGCAGATTGCAATAGCAAAAAACCTCCTTCCTTTTGGTGCTGAAAAGATAGCCAAGGGAGACTCCTGCTCTAGGGAGAAAATTCATTGGAGAGGGAGCATTCAAAGAGGGAAGGGAAATGAACTCCTTCTCACCATGCCTCCTCTTTTTACAAGTCGCTGAATTCTTTTTCACAAGTCTGCCGTTCTGTGTAACATAGCATAACACTGCCACAGAGATCACTTCTGTTCTGGCTGCCAAGTGCCAACCCCTTTTCGGGATCCGATATTCCATACCCCTTCCTCACAGCCTTTCGCCCCATCCCGTAAGTTGGCCAGCAAGTCATGCAACGGCTTGCATTTGTGCCGCCTCTTGTTGACCTTCGAGTGCGGTGGTCAAAACGGTTATTGTTTTGCATGGCCTTTGGTTTGTAAAACTGCGAGTGCTGTGCTTTCCAACAGTGTAATTTATATAGAGTTTATTGGCATCGCTTGGGGAAGTCCTGGTGGGCGGAAAGCAATTAACAAATACATTTCAGGCTTGACAGCAACAACAAGAGTAACAACAATGTCATCGCTTAGCGCCTGGAGTGCAGCGGCCATGGTGGCCCACGGTTGCTTCCAAAGGTCCACACTTATGGCCAAAGGAGGGAGGCAGACAGACAGCTGCAAACCCAAACACCGTTGTAATAATCCTGCATAATTACATCTCTAAACAACAAAGAAGGAAATCACCAGTTGAAAAGATCCTTATCAAAAGACACTCTTTGCATGGACAATAACAAAGGATCGTGACCTCTGGGCTTGGAGTTTGGCCCCCAGAGGGAGCAGCCATTTGGCAATTTTGATTATATCTCAATAGGATGGAGGAGGCCTTCGGAAAGCCGCACCTCGTCCTAATCTGTCACCCATTCAACCTCTCTCTCACCAAAACATCCACCAAAGTTCCCCCATTGTTCCTATGTCTCAGCACTAGAAAAAAATCCGGATTATGGCCTTTTACATATGGAATAAACAACAAGGAGTAACAAAAGCATGTGCAGAGTGTTGTCAAAGGCTTTCATAGCCAGAAAAATTTTTTTGCAAAGAATTATGGAAAAAATAGACCCATGTCTGATTCCACAGCAAGTTGGCTTCAGGAAAGGCAGAAGCTGCACATCGCAAGTGCTGAACCTGATTCAGCACATAGAAGATGGCTTTGAAAGGCAGCAGATCACAGGAGCTGTCTTCATAGACCTGTCAGCGGCTTATGAGACTGTGAACCACCGCCTCCTCCTGAGAAAAATGTATAGTATCGCAAAGGACTACCACCTCATCCCCCTCATAGGAAACCTGCTACAAAACAGGAGCTTCTTTGTTGAGTTCCAGAGCCAGAGAAGCAGATGGCAGAAACAGAAGAATGGTCTGCCTCAGGGGAGCGTGCTTGCTCCATCCATGTTCAACATCTACACAAATGACCAGCCACTGAAAGAAGGGACAGAGAGCTTCATCTATGCTGATGATCGTGCCATCACCCCTCAAGCAGGGAGCTTTGAGATGGTTGAACACAAGCTCTCCAAAGCTCTAGGTGCTCTTACTGCCTCTTACAGGGAAATCCAGCTGATCCCTAATCCATCTAAAACACAGACATGTGCCTTTCATCTCAAGAACAGACAAGCATCCCGAGCTCTGAGGATCACCTGGGAAGGAACCCCACTGGAGCATTGCAACACACCCAAATACCCAGGAGTCACTCTAGACGTGCTCTGACCTACAAGAAGCACTGCCTGAACATCAAGCAAAAAGTGGGTGCTAGAAACAATATAATACATAAGCTGACTGGCACAACCTGGGGATCACAACCAGACACAGTGAAGACATCTGCCCTTGCACTATGCTACTCTGCTGCTGAGTACGCATGCCCAGTGTGGAACACATCTCACCACACTAAAACAGTAGATGTGGCTCTTAATGAGACATGCCGCATTATCACAGCGTGTCTGTGCCCTACACCACTGGAGAAATTACACTGCTTAGCCGGTATTGCACCACCTGACATCCGCCGGGAAGTAGCAGCCAATAGTGAAAGGACCAAGGCAGAGACATCTCCAGCTCATCGCCTGTTTGGGTATCAGCCAGCACGTCAACGACTTAAATCAAGACATTCCCCTTTATTAAAAAATGTATAAAAATACAAGGCAGCCACCCCTGCGTGACCCTGGAAAGAAGGAAATCAGCAGTTGAAAAGACCCTTATCAAAAGACACTCTTTGCATGGACAATAACAAAGGATCATGACCTCTGGGCTCAGAGTTTGGCCCCTAGAGGGAGCGGCCATTTGGCAATTTTGATTATATCTCAATAGGATGGAGGAGGCCTTCAGAAAGCCGCACTTCATCCTAATCTGTCACCCATTCAACCTCTCTCTCACCAAAACATCCACCAAAGTTTCCCCATTGTTCCTATGTCTCAGCACCGGATTATGGCAGGATAGCCAAACATCAATGTTTATTGCAGCCACTCAAGGACAATAATAAGGCTGGCTCGTAGGCCTTCAGGACTTGCTGGTCACTTGGACATTTCCTAATCTATGAGATTGAGATTGTGAAACGCTGACCGTGAATGAGGAGAAATGGTTTGTATTGGTTTTATTGGTTTTATGGTTGTTTTTGCCTTACAATAATTATTGTTTTCTGTTAATTGATGTTATTGCTAGAATTGTTGTTTTATGTTAACTGATGTAATTTGTCTTATTGCTGTTATGTGATGCGGGCATCGAATTGTGTCTTGCTTTTGTAAGCCGCTCTGAGTCCCTTCCGGGGTGAGAAGGGCGGGGTAGAAGCAACCGAAATAAATAAATAAATAATCTCCATAATCCACTCAAGAATGCATTGTTTTCCCTTGTCCCTCTCTCCTGATTCATCACGACACCAAGGCAGCAGAAGCCCAGCGATTGGCCCAGGCGCTCAGAAGGTGGCCATGCCTCCTCCCAGCTGTAGAACGCCAGCCAATCATCGTCGAGCCGGCAGAAGAGCGGGGAATGGGAGATTCAAACCTGGCAACTCTGTGTATAAAAAAGGCTTGGCGAAATATTGCTGCTTTGCATCTTTTTCAGCTGAAGCACAATAAAATCATCTCGGTGGAGCTTCTAACAACTTTGGTGAGATTTCTTTTGGGAACTTAGGAAAAACCTTTTAAATTGGGCTTCTCTTTGCTCACCATTGTAGCGAGCCCTCTTTGGTGGGTCCGCAGGGTCTCTCCTTCAGGGCCCTCCATGATTTCACTACTACTAGTAGTAGTACTACTAATAATAAATATATAACTGCTTTGATACATTTTTGTTCAGGCTGATCCCCCACCAGAAATGCTTTGCCAGGTACACCGGGATCCTGTGAGTTAAGGAACTGTCAGCCACAGATCCATTCAGGGAGGTTTTAGCGTGCACATTTCCAGTTGATGATGAATGACTCAATTCGTGTGATTTATTGGTTCGTTCTTCCAGACCAACATTATTCATCTTTTAAATCCTTATTACGAACCTCATTTGGAGCATTTGCAAATCTGCCCCCACGGAAAACAAATCCTGGGAGGAAATGCTGGAAGAATATTTAGCCTGGAGAAGAGAAGACGGGGGGAGTGGTAGGAGAGAGATGTGTTCGGATGCCTCCGATCCTTAAAGGATTTGCAGAGGGGGGAAAACGAGAGCAATGGTTCTCAACCTTCCTAATGCCATGACTCCTTAATCCAGTTCCTCATGTTGTGGTGACCTCCAACCATAATATTATTTTCGTTGCTACTCCTTTATATTGCTCCTGTTATGAATCGTAATGTAAATATCTGATATAAAGGATGTATTTTTATTCACTAGACCAAATTTGGCACAAATACCCGATACACTTAAATTTGAATACTGGTGGGTTCAGGGGGGGGGGGTCAGTTTTGTCATTTGAGAGTTGTAGTTGCTGGGAATTATACGTCATGAGTTCAAAGCCAGCCCAGTTCGGAGTGAGCTTCCGACCAATTTGTGTAGCTTGCTGTTGACCTTTGCAGCCTGAAAGTCAGCTGCATCTGTCAAGTAGGAAGTTTAGGTATCGCTTATGTGGGGAGGCTAATTTAGGATGCCATAAAAATCTCCAGCAATCATGCAAAGAATGAGGGAGTACTTCATCAGTGTCACAAATGGATGGTGAATCGACAGCTCCCGTGGCGGTCAGAATACCCTCATGAAAAAGCTGGAATGTTAATTTAGGATGCCATAAAAATCTCCAGCAACCATGCAAAGAATAAGGAAGTATTTCATCAGTGTCACAAATGGATGGTGAAGCGACAGCTCCCCTGGTGGTCAGAATACCCTCATGAAAAAGCTGGAATATTAATTTACGATGCCATAAAAATCTCCAGCAACCATGCAAAGAATAAGGAAGTACTTCATCAGTGTCACAAATGGATGATGAAGCGACAGCTCCCCTGGTGGTCAGAATACCCTCATGAAAAAGCTGGAATGTTAATTTACGATGCCATAAAAATCTCCAGCAACCATACAAAGAATAAGGAAGTATTTCATGAGTATCATAAATGGATGATGAAGCGACAGCTCCCCTGGTGGTCAGAATACCCTCATGAAAAAGCTGGAATGTTAATTTATGATGCCATAAAAATCTCCAGTAACTATGCAAAGAATGAGGAAGTACTTCATCAGTGTCACTAATGGATGGTGAAGCGACAGCTCCCCTGGTGGTCAGAATACCCTCATGAAAAAGCTGGAATGTGAATTTAGGATGCCATAAAAATCTCCAGCAACCATGCAAAGAATGAGGAAGTACTTCATCAGTGTCACAAATGGATGGTGAATCGACGGCTCCCGTGGTGGTCAGAATACCCTCATGAAAAAGCTGGAATGTGAATTTACGATGCCATAAAAATCTCCAGCAACCATGCAAAGAATGAGGAAGTACTTCATCAGTGTCACAAATGGATGGTGAAGCGACAGCTCCCCTGGTGGTCAGAATACCCTCATGAAAAAGCTGGAATGTGAATTTAGGATGCCATAAAAATCTCCAGCAACCATGAAAAGAATAAGGAAGTACTTCATCATTGTCGCAAATGGATTGTGAAGCGACAGCTCCCCTGGTGGTCAGAATACCTTCATGAAAAAGCTGGAATGTTAAATAGCCTCTGTGTGTCTGTCGATATATGTTGTGTGTCTATATGGCATTGAATGTTTGCCATGTGTATGTACATTGTAATCCTTCCTGAATCCCCTGTGGGTTGAGAAGAACAGATTATAAATACTGTAAATAAAAAAAAAACTTACAGTTCACCTACAATGAAAGAGTGCCTGCTGTGGACTCATTTTGTTGTGTTTCAAATAATAATAATAATAATAATAATAATAATGGACACTGGCACAAGCCAGTGAAGGTGGTCCCAGTGGTGATTGGCACACTGGGTGCAGTGCCTAAAGACCTTGGCCTGCACTTAAACACAATTGGCGCTGACAAAATTATTAAACTTGACCACAATCAAAGGGCATTCTGAACTCCACCAATGATGGAACTGAACTAAACTTGGCACACAGAATTTAGGACCACAGAACTGTGGTCGTAACTGGGATTCCTGAAAGAAGGGAGTTCCACAATCAGAGTTGGCACCAAGGGGGAGGCCGAAATCCAAAAGCTCTGGAGGGCCAAAGGGACTCCTAGGAAAAGTCCAAACTTCTCTAGAGTGGAGATAAGATTTCCGCTCCCAGTATGGAACACTGGCATCCCTTTTTGTGGGGGGAAATAAGGTTACAAAGGCAACAAAAGGCAGCTCAGTGGGAGTGGGGAACACACACGGAACACAGCTGTGACAAATTAAATTAAAAAACACTCATAATGAATGCAATTACCAGCAAATGGTGGATGTAAAATAGACGCAGTTAGCACTGAGCACGAAAAGATATTCACTCAGAATGGAAGGAGGAGGGGGTGACCTTTCGTTTCAGGACCATGGACAGTAAACAGGACTACAAGTGCTCCTTTTCCGATTGGAATTCTCCTTCTTCCTGGTCATAGAATCATTGAGTTGGAAGAGACCTCATAAGCCATCCAGTCCAAGTCCATTCGGCCAAGAAGCAGGAAAATCACATTCAAAGCGCCCCCAACAGATGACCATCCAGCCTCTGTTTCAAAGTCTCCAAAGAAGGAGCCTCCACCACACTCCAGGGCAGAGAGTTCCACTGCTGAACAGCTCTCACGGTCAGGAAGTTCTTCATAATGTTCAGGTGGAATCTACTTTCTTTCCTGTAGATTCCAGGAATGACTCTAAAAGAATCATATTAGAGTCAATGTGCCAAAGCAAATCTCATCCTAAGGAGAGCGAGTAAGGTCAGTGGTCCAAAGCTAGTGTCGTTCTAAGGAGAGCAAGTAGGCCACAGCCTGTTAGAGTCAGTGGTCCAAAGCTAGTGTCATCCTGAGGAGAGCGAGTAGGCCACAGCCTGTTAGAGTCAGTGGTCCAAAGCTAGTGTCATCCTGAGGAGAGCGAGTAGGCCAAAGCCTGTTAGAGTCAGTGGTCCAAAGCTACTGTCGTCCTGAGGAGAGCGAGTAGGCCACAGCCTGTTAGAGACAGTGGGCCAAAGCTACTGTCATCCTGAGGAGAGCGAGTAGGCCACAGCCTGTTAGAGACAGTGGGCCAAAGCTACTGTCGTCCTGAGGAGAGCGGGTAGTCCGCAGCCTGTTAGAGTCAGTGGGCCAAAGTTAGTGTCGTCCTGAGGAGAGCGAGTAGGCCAAAGCCTGTTAGAATCAGTGGACCAAAGCTAGTGTCATCCTGAGGAGAGCGAGTAGGCCACAGCCTGTTAGAGTCAGTGAGCAAAAGCTAGTGTCATCCTGAGGAGAGCGAGTAGGTCGCGGCCTGTTAGAGTCAGTGGGCCAAAGCTAGTCTCGTCCTGAGGAGAGCGGGTAGACCGCAGCCTGTTAGAGTCAGTGGGCCAAAGCTAGTGTTGTCCTGAGGAGAGCGGGTAGGCCGCAGCCTGTTAGAGTCAGTGGGCCAAAGTTAATGTCGTTATAAGGAGAGTGAGTAGGCTGTAGCGTGTTAGAGTCAGTGGGCCACAGCTAGTGTTGTCCTGAGGCGAGCGGGTAGGCCGCAGCCTGTTAGAGTCAGTGGGCCAAAGTTAGTGTCATTTCGAGGAGAGCAGGTAGGCCGCTGCCTGTTAGAGTCAGTGGGCCAAAGCTAGTCTCGTCCTGAGGAGAGCAAGTAGGCCGCAGTTTGTTAGAGTCAGTGGCCAAAGCTAGTCTCGTCCTGAGGAGCGTGAGTAGGCCGATGCCTGTTAGAGTCATTGGTCCAAAGCTAGTGTCATCCTGAGGAGAGCGAGTAGGCCAAATCCTGCTAGTGTCATCCTGAGGAGAGCGAGTAGGCCACAGTTTGTCAGAGTCAGCGGGCCAAAACTAGTTTCGTCCTCAGGAGAGCGAGTAGGCTGAAGCCTGTTAGAGTCAGTGGGCCAAAGCTAGTGTCATCCTGAGGAGAGCGAGTAGGCCGCAGTTTGTTAGAATCAGTGGGACAAAGCTAGTGTCGTTCTGAGGAGAGCGAGTAGGCCAAAGCCTGTTAGAGTCAGTGGGCCAAAGCTACTGTTGTCCTGAGGAGAGCGAGTAGGCCACAGCCTGTTAGAGACAGTGGGCCAAAGCTAGTGTTGTCCTGAGGCGAGCGGGTAGACTGCAGCCTGTTAGAGTCATTGGGCCAAAGTTAGTGTCATTCTGAGGAGAGCGGGTAGGCCGCTGCCTGTTAGAGTCAGTGGGCCAAAGCTATTCTCGTCCTGAGGAGAGCAAGTAGGCCACAGTTTGTTAGAGTCAGTGGCCAAAGCTAGTCTCGTCCTGAGGAGAGCGAGTAGGCCTAAGCCTGTTAGTCAGTGGGCCAAAGCTAGTGTCATCCTGAGGAGAGCGAGTAAGCCGAAGCCTGTTAGAGTCAGTGGGCCAAAGCTAGTGTCGTCTTGAAGAGAGTGAGTAGGCCGCAGTTTGTTAGAGTCAGTGGCCAAAACTAGTCTCGTCCTGAGGAGAGCGAGTAGGCCAAAGTCTGTTAAGAGTCAGTGAGCAAAAGCTAGTGTCATCTCTGCCGAAAAGGTTCCTAAGAAAGGAGATTTCATTTGAACATTAGGAAGAACTTCCTGACTGTGAGAGCTGTTCAGCAGTGGAACTTTCTGCCCCAGAGTGTGGTGGAAGCTCCTTCTTTTAAGACTTTTAAACAGAGGTTGGATGGCCATCTGTCAGGGGTGCTTTGAATGTGATTTTCCTGCTTCTTGGCAGAATGGGGTTGGATTGGATGGCCCACGAGGACTCTTCCAATTGTCTGATTCTATGATCAGCCACTGTCAGAACGGACAGAGAATTTCATCTATGCTGATGATCGTGCCATCACCGCTCAAGTAGGGAGCTTTGAAATGGTTGAAAGGAAGCTATCTGAAGCTTTAGGTGCTCCTACTGTCTATTACAAGGGAAACCAGCAGATTCCTAATCCACCTAAAATGGAGACGTGTATTACCTTCAAAAATTTAGGCCTTATGTACAAAAATATGGGGGGAAATTGTTGGAAATGCAGGGGAACTAGTTGTGAAGCTATACTTCCCATACACGGAATACACGGAGGGAGTGTATTCCAGTGGGAAGAGTGTTGAGGGGTGCAATGGTGTCATATTGTGCATCTACTCACCAAAGGCGCAGCGGAAGAGCCGGGTTTTAAGGTTCTTTTTTAACGTTTCTAGAGAAGGGGCTTTCCTGATCTTTCCAGGTAATGAGTTCCAAAGTTGGGGAGCCACAGAGGAGAAGCTCTCTCCCTTGTGCCCACAAGATGAGTTTGTGAGATTGGTCGGGGTGAATGGAGTGCCTCCCCCGAAGATCTAAGGGCCCGGGTTGGTACGTGGAGAGAGATACAGTCACAAAGGTAGGCAGATCCCAAAACATTTAGGGCTTTGTAGGTGATAATCTGTAACTTGAATTGGGACAGGAAAATAAACGGTAGCCAGTGGAGCTCCTTAAACATGGGAGTTGACCGCTCCCTATAACTAGTCCCAGTTATTAATCTGGCTGCCAAACGTTGGACAAGTAATTTCCGGGCAGTCTTCAAGCATAGCCCCACGTAGAGTGCATTGCAGTAGTCCAGTCTAGTAATAGTCTGCTTGCTGTCGACTTAAGCAGTCCAAAAGACAGTTGCATCTATCAAGTAGGAAATTTAGGTACTGCTTTATGCAGGGAGGCCAATTTAACTAATTTACAATGCCATAAAACCTTCCAGCAGCGTGTAGAAGAATGAGGAAGTACTCCATTAAAAAGGACTTGGTGTCACAAATGGACGCTGAAGCGGCCAACTCTCCTTGTGGCCATGACCACGATGGAAGTTTCTTCCATATGTGGTGGACTTGTAGAGAAGCCCAAAAATACTGGAAAATTATACATAAACAGTCTTGGAATATAATTTCCAAGAAAACCAAAATATTACCTATTAGGCATCATGGACAAATTGTAATTTCCGGGCAGTCTTCAAGCGTAGCCCCACATAGAGTGCATTGCAGTAGTCCAGTCTAGTAATAGTCTGCTTGCTGTCGACTTAAGCAGTCCAAAAGACAGTTGCATCTATCAAGTAGGAAATTTAGGTACTGCTTTATGCAGGGAGGCCAATTAACTAATTTACAATGCCATAAAACCTTCCAGCAGTGTGTAGAAGAATGAGGAAGTACTCCATCAAAAAGGACTTGGTGTCACAAGTGGACGCTGAAGCGGCCAACTCTCCTTGTGGCCATGACCACGATGGAAGTTTCTTCCATATGTGGTGGACTTGTAGAGAAGCCCAAAAATACTGGAAAATTACACACAAACACTCAGTTCTTGTGGGTTTTTTCGGGCTATATGGCCATGTTTTAGAGGCATTCTCTCCTGACGTTTCGCCTGCATCTATGGCAAGCATCCTCAGAGGTGAGGATGTCTCTAGAACATGGCCATATAGCCCGAAAAAACCCACAAGAACTGAGTGATTCCAGCCATGAAAGCCTTGGACTATACACAAACAGTCTTGGAATGTAATTTCCAAGAAAACCAGAGTATTACCTATTAGGCATCATGGACTCAGAATTAATTTTGGACCAAAACAAGGACATTTTGGAAATGCAAGATACTCCACTTTGGCAGAAAAAATGAAATGCAAAGATACAGAATGGGGGATGCCTGGCTCGAGAGCAGTACATGTGAAAAAGATCTTGGAGTCCTCGTGGACAACAAGTTAAACATGAGCCAACAATGTGATGTGGCGGCAAAAAAAGCCAATGGGATTTTGGCCTGCATCAAGAGGAGCCTAGTGTCTAGATCTAAGGAAGTAATGCTACCCCTCTATTCTGCTTTGGTTAGACCACATCTGGAATATTGTGTCCAATTCTGGGCACCACAATTCAAGAGAGATATTGACACGCTGGAATGTGTCCAGAGGAGGGTGACTAAAATGATCAAGGGTCTGGAGAACAAGCCCTATGAGGAGCGGCTTAGGGAACTGGTCATGTTTAGCCTGAAGAAGAGAAGGCTGAGAGGAGATATGATAGCCATGTATCAATATGTGAGAGGAAGCCACAGGGAGGAGGGAGCAAGCTTGTTTTCTGCTTCCTTGGAGACTAGGACGCGGAACAATGGCTTCAAACTACAAGAGAGGAGATTCCATCTGAACATGAGGAAGAACTTCCTGACTGTGAGAGCCGTTCAGCAGTGGAACTCTCTGCCCCGGAGTGTGGTGGAGGCTCCTTCTTTGGAAGCTTTTAAGCAGAGGCTGGATGGCCATCTGTCAGGGGTGATTTGAATGCAATATTCCTGCTTCTTGGCAGAATGGGGTTGGACTGGATGGCCCAGGAGGTCTCTTCCAACTCTTTGATTCTATGATTCTATGATTTTATTTACGTATGGAAATAAATGTCCTTGTTTTGGTCCGAGATTAATATGCATGGAAAAATCTGATATCCTGGACATTGTATTTTCAACATATGGTTATTTCCTATTTTCTTATGTGAGTTTGTGCAAAAAAATAAATAATTCAGCAATTTTTCCCCTTTCTCGTTTGGAGGCATGGCTTGATGCTTCAGCACATGCCACGGAAGTTCTCCGTTTGCCACCTGGTGGTGCCCGGCCTGCTCAACAGTGAGTAAGTAGTAGAAGCCATGCCCTAGGAGATGTTCCACAGGGAGAAAAAGGCACACGCGCACATACACACACACACACACACTGCATGCATTGCATCTTTTGGCAGCCGTGCCTGGCAACCGACCTTGGGCTGCCCTTGCAGGGAACGCCAAGGCTGGCTGGGCCGAGAGCCCCCTGCGACAAGGAAAGCAATTCAGCAGGAAAAGCAAAATCAGAACGGAGGAACGCGGCACCCATCACGGGAAGAAAAGCTAACGGGAACAGGCAGGTGGGCACCACTGCAGGCCTGCCTATGGGTATGGCGTGAGCGAGAGGGATGGAGAAAGACTGATTCGGAGAAAGGCAGAGGGAGCTAAGAAGAGAATAAACAAAAGAGGAAGCTGCAGGGAGGAGAGGGAGGCGGGCGGCAAAGCAGCGAAAGGAGCAGTCGGCGTAAAGAAATATGTTGGAGCTGATGAACTGATGGAACACGGAGAGACCATTCCAGTCTGTGGATGGTTTAGTACAGTAACAACGGACATGGTTTTATTTATTACCCTTATTTATTACCCTTCTAAAGAGCTCAAGCCAATATATGTGGCTCACCTGTGTTATTCTCTTAGCAACTGTGCGTTGGACAATGGTGGCAAATCCAACAAAGGATGGATTTGTTGTTGAAGGAATCACTAGATTTCTGTGACTTTTCTGGACTGTATGACCATCTCCCAGAAGCCTGCCATATATGTGGGCAAAACATCAGGAGAGAATGCTTCTGGAATATTTATTATTTATTTATTTATCGTGTCGTCAGCAACCATTGTATCACAATTCTAACAGAGCAAAACAAACACACAAATTAAAAAGAAAAAGGGGAAAAAAACACACAGATTTTGCAAATTTGGTATTTGGTTAAATGTCCTTTGAGCAGTATCTGGCCACTTGGAGTGCCTCTGGGGTTGCCGCAAGAAGGTCCTCCCTTGTGCATGTGGCAGGGCTCAGGTTGCATTGCAGCAGGTGGTCAGTGGCTTGCTCTTCTCCGCACTCGCATGTCGTGGATTCCACTTTGTGGCCCCGTTTCTTAAGATTGGCTCTGCATCTCGTGGTGCCAGAGCGCAGTCTGTTCAGCGCCTTCCAAGTCGCCCAGTCTTCTGAGTGCCCAGGGGGGAGTCTCTCATCTGGTATCACCCATGAATTGAGCTGCTGGGTTTGGGCCTGCCACTTTTGGACTCTCGCTTGCTGGGGTGTTCCAGCGAGTGTCTCTGAAGATCTAAGAAAACTATGTCTTGATTTAAGTCGTTGACGTGCTGGCTGATACCCAAACAGGGGATGAGCTGGAGATGTCCCTGCCTTGGTCCTTTCGCTATTGGCTGCTACTTCCCGGCGGATGTCAGGTGGTGCAATACCGGATAAGCAGTGTCATTTCTCCAGTGGTGTAGGGCGCAGACACCCCGTGATAATGCGGCATGTCTCATTAAGAGCCACATCCACTGTTTTAGTGTGGTGAGATGTGTTCCACACTGGGCATGCATACTCAGCAGAAGAGTAGCATAGCGCAAGGGCAGATGCCTTCACTCTGTCTGGTTGTGATCCCCAGGTTGTGCCAGTCAGCTTCCATATGATATTGTTTCTAGCGCCCACTTTTTGCTTGATGTTCAGGCAGTGCTTCTTGTAGGTCAGAGCACGGGTCAGAGTGACTCCCAGGTATTTGGGTGTGCTGCAATGCTCCAGTGGGATTCCTTCCCAGGTAATCCTCAGAGCTCGGGATGCTTGTCTGTTCTTAAGGTGAAAAGCACTTGTCTGTGTTTTAGATGGATTAGGGATCAGTTGGTTTTCCCTGTAATAGGAAGTAAGGGCACCTAGAGCTTCGGAAAGCTTCTGTTCAACCATCTCAAAGCTCCCTTCTTGAGCATGGAATATGGAATATGAAGACTCACAACAACCCAGGAAGTATGAATTCATTCCAGGCTTCAGTCTGATAGGAGCTCGCCAAAATGATGAACTACCCTGGGAAGGGATCCCACTGGAGCATTGCAACACACCCAAATACCTGGGAGTCACTTTGGACCGTGCTCTGACCTACAAGAAGCACTGCCTGAACATCAAGCAAAACGTGGGCGCTAGAAACAACATCATACGAAAGCTGACTGGCACAACCTGGGGATCACAACCAGACACAGTGAAGACATCTGCCCTTGTGCTGTGCTACTCTGCTGCTGAATACGCATGCCCAGTGTGGAACACATCTCACCACGTTAAAACAGTAGATTTCGCTCTTAATGAGACATGCCGCATTATCACGGGGTGTCTGCGCCCTACACCACTGGAGAAATTACACCGCTTAGCCGGTATTGCACCACCTGACATCCGCCAGGAAGTAGCAGCCAATAGTGAAAGGACCAAGGCAGAGACATCTCCAGCTCAACCCTTGGTTGGGTATCAGCCTGCACGTCAATGACTTAAATCAAGACATAGTTTTCTTAAATCTACAGAGACACTCGCTGGAACACCTCAGCAAGCGAGAGTCCAAAAGTGGCAGGCTCAAACCCAGCACCTCAATCCATAGGTGATACCAGATGAGAGACTCCCCCTTGGGCACACAGAAGACTGGATGACTTGGAAGGCACTGAACAGACTGCGCTCTGGCATCACAAGATGCAGAGCCAACCTTCAGAAATGGGGCCACAAAGTGGAATCCACGACATGCGAGTGCGGAGAGGAGCAAACCACTGACCACCTGCTGCAATGCAACCTGAGCCCTGCCACATGCACAACGGAGGACCTTCTTGCGGCAACACCAGAGGCACTCCAAGTGACCAGATACTGCTCAAAGGACATTTAACCAACTACCAAGTTTGCAAAATCTGTGTTTTTTGTTTGTTTTTAATCCGTGTGTTTGTTTTGTTCTGTTAGAAATGTAATTCAATGGTATGGTTGCTGATGACACGATAAATAAATAAATAAATACCCAAATGGGACTTCTGCAATGAAGGAGAAAGATGTCACACTTTAGGGGTCTTCTACCTATCCCTGATCTGGCGGCAATGCAGTTCAATGGAGTGGGAATCCCTCCCTCACTCCAGCATGCTATATATTCCAAACTGCTGGGTATGGATTCACTAGATGCTTTGACGCACACTTTGAGAACGACTCTTCATTGCTTTTAAAATCGGGATCACAGAGACTCGAGTGTATCAAAATGTTCGACCCAGAGGTAGTAAGAGATGGTTAAGATGGCTCAGCAGGGGAGCCAAATGCCCATTGTACATGGCCAGGAGCACTTTTTGTCATCACAATTTTATCTTTCTGGACTGCAGGATCTAAGCTGGAGGTTGTCCCTCTCTCCAGACCTGCGGAGAGGATTTTGCATGTGAACTACAACTCCCATCATGCCAGGTTAACCCCGAGAAACTCCACCAGTCTTTAAAGTTGATTATGTTGAGCAAGTTATTATGTTGAGCAAGTTATTTTTTTGTTGTTCTGAATTTTATTTTGCCGTAATGTATTGCCAGGCTTGGCCTCATGGACATCAGAGAAGCCTCCCACAAGGATGATAAAAACATCAACTCATCCAGGCATCCCCTGGGCAACGTCCTTGCAGACGGCCAGTTCTCTCACACCAGAAGCGACTTGCAGTTTCTCAAGTCGCTCCTGACATGACAAAAAAAAAAAGGCACTCTGAGTCCCCTTTGGGGAGATGGTCGCAGGGTATAAATAAAGATTATACCTTGGGAAGTCTGATCTGGCCACGGTGGTCCACGCTTTGGTCACATCCCGTCTAGATTACTGCAACGCTCTCTACGTGGGGCTGCCTCTGAAGACTGCCCGGAAGCTGCAGCTAGTCTAACGCTCGGCAGCCAGCTTTCTAACGGGTGCTGGGTACATGGAGCATACGACCCCTCTGTTACGCCAGCTCCACTGGCTGCCGATTAGCTTCCGAGAACAATTCAAAGTGCTGGTTTTGACCTACAAAGCCCTAAACGACTCTGGCCCTGTTTACCTGTCCGAACAGATTCTCCCCTATGAACCATCGAGGTCTTTAAGATCTTTCGGGGGGGGGAGGGGCTGCTCTCGATCCCACCACTGTCACAATCGCGGTTGGTGGGGACCAGAGACAGGGCCTTCTCGTTGGTGGCTCCCCGGCTTTGGAACTCCCTCCCACAGGAGATTAGAACTGCCCCCTCCCTCCTGACGTTCAGGAAGCTAACAAAGACTTGGCTATGGAATGCAGCCTTTGACAACTGAGTCAACTTTGGTCCATATGGAAGGAGAATGATGAACTGTGAATTATGACCAGGAATGCTTTGACGACGTGGCTATGTGATTGTGATGATGACGATGTTGTATTGTAATATGTTTTTAATTGTGTAATGACGATGCATTGTGTGGTTTGTATTTTTGTATATGAACACATGTTGTGAACCGGATCTGAGTCCCTCTTGGAGGTGAGAAGATCGGTATAGAAAATTTTAAATAAATAAATAAATTATTGTTGTTGTTGTTATTATTATTATTATTATTTGAAACAAAACAAGATGAGTCCACAGCTATTTATTATTATTATTATTATTATTATTATTATTATTATTTGATCGAACTGCAAAGACTCTGGCACAAGCCAGTAAAGGTGGTCCCGGTAATGATCGGCACACTGGGTGCAGTGCCTAAAGACCCTGGCCTGCACTTAAGCACAATCGGCGCTGACAAGATTACCATCTGCCAGCTGCAGAAGGCCACCTTACTGGGATCTGCAGGCATTATTCGGCGATACATCACACAGTCCTCGACACTTGGGAAGTGTTCGACGTGTGATCCAATGCAACAGCCAGCAGAGTGACTCATTTTGTTGTGTTTCTAATAATAATAATAATAATAATAATAATAATAATAATAATAATAATAATAAACAAAGTGAAAATTTAAAGATAGAACTGCAAAGTCTCTGGCACAAGCCAGTAAAGGTGGTCTTGGTGGTGATCGGCACACTGGGTGCAGTGCCTAAAGACTCTGGCCTGCACTTAAGCACAATCGGCGCTGACAAGATTCCCATCTGCCATCTGCAAAAGGCCACCTTATTGGGATCTGCATGCATTATTCGCTGATACATCACACAATCCTAGACACTTGGGAAGTGTCTGATGTGTGATCCAATACAACAGCCAGCAGTGTCTGCTGTGGACTCATCTTATTGTATTTCAAATAATAATAATAATAATAATAATAATAAGAAGAAGAAGAAGAAGAAGAAGAAGAAGAACAACAACAACAACAACAACAACAACACAGTCCTAGACGCTTGGGAAGTGTTAAACTTGTGATTTTGCGATATGAAATCCAACATATAGATCTCGTTCGCTGTGACATACTGTGCTTTTGTGTCAATAATAATAATAATAATAATAATAATAATAATGGATTATGGATGTCGCCATACCAGGTGACAGTCGCATTGAGGAAAAACAACAGGAAAAACTCAGCGTCTATCAAGACCTCAAAATCGAAATGCAAAGGCTCTGGCATCAACCAGTCCAGGTGGTCCCAGTGGTCATGGGCACACTGGGTGCCATGCCAAAAGGTCTCAGCCGGCATTTGGAAACAATAAACATCGACAAAATCATGATCTGTCAACTGCAAAAGGCTGGTATCTGCACGCAACATTCGGAAATACATCACACAGTCCTAGACACATGGGAAGTGTTCGACTTGTGATTTTGTGATATGAAATCCAGCATATAGATCTCGTTTGCTGTGACATACTGTGCTTTTGTGTCAGTAAAATAATAATAATAATAATAATAATAATAATAATAATAACAACAACAATGGCATTTAAAGTAAACAAAAGGTAACGGCGGAACTTTCCCTAACAAGGATACTTTTAGCTCCTCCCACAAACTGGGGAAAGGTTTCATTTTAAACCTGGGAAAAACCAATGCCATCACATTACAGAATTAGCCAAACATCCAGATCATTACCAAAAATCCACTTCCCCACAATCCCTTGAAATGTTTGAAAAGAATGCTGGGCTCCACACTTAAAGTATGCAGAGAATGCTCTCCTCTACACTTGAACACAACCGGATGTGATGAACACAGTGGCTTACCGGATTTTAAGTGTACCACTCGGTGGGATTTAGTAAATATGAAGAAGTGGAAAGGTTCACAACCTTTCAGGCTTCAGAGTTGCGTTGGATGTAGCTCACAGGGGCAGAGGTCATGTACGGTATGCATGCTGCCTCTCTCTTTTCCCCGGTGCGCACCCACCGGCACACTCACTGCATTTCAACATGCACAGTTCACCGAGCAATCCTGGAGATGACAGTTTCTCTCATTGCCCATCACTTGGCTGTATCTCTGTCCTCACTCGCAGAGAGAAAACAGCAGCCTCCCTTGACTCCACGGTCTTGAACAACTACAGACCAATCTCCAACCTTCCTTTTTTGGGTAAGGTGTTGGAACGGGTGGTCGCCTCTCAGCTCCAGGGTTTCCTGGATGACATCAACTACCTGGATCAGTCACAGTCTGGTTTCAGGCCTGGTCATGGTACCGAAACGGCTTTGGTCGCCTTGGTGGATGATCTCCGCAGGGAGCTGGACAGGGGGAGTGTGACCTTGCTGGTTCTCTTGGACATCTCAGCGGCTTTCGATACCATCGATCATGGTATCCTTCTGGGACGACTCTCCGGGATGGGCCTTGGAAGTATGGCTCTGGCATGGCTCCGGTCCTTCCTGGAGGGTCGTTCCCAGATGGTGAAGCTGGGAGACGCCTGCTCGGACCCCTGGACTTTGACCTGTGGGGTCCCGCAAGGTTCCATTCTGTCTCCCATGCTCTTTAACATCTACATGAAACCGCTGGGAGAGGTCATCCGGAGTTTTGGAGTTGGATACCATCTCTATGCAGATGACACGCAACTCTACTACTCCAAGGAAGCCCCTCAGGTGCTGGACGAGTGCCTGACCGCTGTGGCCATTTGGATGAGGACGAACAGGCTGAAGATCAATCTCGACAAGACAGAGGTCCTCCAGATCGAGGTATAGGGTGGCAACCTGTGTTGGATGGGGTCACACTCCCCCTGAAGCCACAGGTCCACAGTTTGGGTGTCCTCCTGGATTCATCACTTACGCTTGAAGCTCAGGCGTCAGCGGTGGCCAGGAGGGCCTTTGCACAACTAAGACTCGTGTGCCAACTGCAACCGTACCTCATGAAGGCGGATCTGGCCAGGGTGGTCCACGCCTTAGTCACCTCCAGATTGGACTACTGTAATGCACTCTACATGGGGCTGCCCTTGAAAACGGCCTGGAAATTTCAATTGCTCCAACGGGCGGCGGCCAGGTTGTTAACTGGGACTCCTTACAGGGAGAGGTCAACCCTCCTGTTTAAGGAGCTCCATTGGATGCCGTTCATTTTCCGGTCCCAATTCAAGGTGCAGGTTCTTACCTACAAAGCCCCAAACGGTATGGGACCTGCCTACCTGCGCAACCGCATTTCTGTGTACGAACCCACATGATCTCTTCGATCATCTGGAGAGGCCCTGCTCGCGCTCCCACCTCCTTCACAGGCGTGATTGGTGGGGACGAGGGAGAGGGCCTTCTCGGTGGTGGCCCCTCGACTCTGGAACTCACTCCCCAAGGACATCAGGCACGCCCCAATTTTGGCAATTTTTAGGAGGAGCTTGAAAACGTGGTTGTTCCAGTGTGCCTTCCCCGAATAAGGAAACTCCCATCAATATGTCCCTAATTGCACCTTATTAGTGATCTAGAACTGTCTAGAACTCTACGCCCCATTCTTTTCCGAAATTATATCCTAGTTATATTTCACCTGGTCTTGTCCAGCATTATTTTTAAAAATTTAACTATTACATTTGGCCCAGCCATTGGTTTTTAAATGTTATTGTGTTATTGTCGATGTTTACTGCCTATTTTTTGTTTATTATCTTTATTTATTGTTTTGTATTACTGCTGTTGTTGTTTTTGCTGATGTATTGTGGGCTCAGCCTCATGTAAGCCGCACCGAATCCCTTGGGGAGATGGTAGCGGGGTACAAATAAATTGTTATTATTTATTATTATATTATTATTATAGCCTCGGAATCCAGGAAACGCTTCCTTCTCTTCCCCAACCCAACTGGTCAATTGGGATAAACAGATGGGTTCCTCTCATCATTTGGTGGTCCCCCAGCTTTCATATATGCTTTTAAAATAACAAGTTGGCAACCTTCTCCTAAAATTTAGTTACCAGATTTAAGCAAAATTATACTGGCTGGTGGTTTGAATCTGGGGAGTGAGGTGAGCTCCCGCTGTTAGCTCCAGCTTCTGCCAACCTAGCAGTTCAAAAACATGCAAATGTGAGTAGATCAATTGGTACCGCTCAGAGGGAAGGTAATGGTGCTCCATGCAGTCATGGCGGCCACACAACCTAGGAGGTGTCTACAGAGCTGCTTACTTTATTAACACCAATCAAGAAGAGTCAACATCTGTCTGGAAACTGAGATGGAATCTGGAAAAATATCTATCTATCAATTATTTAGGGGCTGCCTGGTGATGCAGCGGGTTAAACCACTGAGTGGCTGAACTTGCTGACCAAAAGGTCAGCAATTTGAATCCGGACAGCAGGGTGAGCTCCCCCTGTTATCCCTAGCTTCTGCAAATGTAACAGTTTGAAAACATGCAAATATGAGTAGATCAATAGGTACCACTTCGGCGGGAAGGTAATGGTGCTCCATGCGGTCATGCTGTTTATCCATAAGCATAAAGAAATTACATATATTAGAAACCAACACTTTCTCATTACTTGATTTTCCAGATCACCAGACTGGGCCACAGCAACACCTGGCAGGGGATGGCTAGTATATAAGAAAAGTGAATGTTTGTATGCGGCGGTGTATGTGGAAGCTTTCTGATTGGCTGCCACTTTCACAGGCCACAGTGATCTCAGCATGGGCAACGGACCTGGACCAAACTTGGCACACATAACCCCCATGACACCCTTTACATCCTGTTGAGGGTTGGGGGAGGACAGACAATGGATGATGAGATTTGTAGTACTTTCAAGCCCTTGAAGTACCTCCACTCAATTCCCGAGACCGCTGCAACCCTCAACCAATGACTGATCAAGATCAAACTTGGCACACATAACCCCCATGACCCCCTCTAAGTCCTGGTGAGGTTTGGGGGAGGATGGGCAATGGATTATGGGATCTGTAGTACTTTCAAACCCTTCAATTCCCACAGACCACCATGGCCTCCAACAAAGACCAAACTTGGCACACACAATGCCCATGACCCACTCTACCTCCTGGTAGAGTGGGTCATGGGCATGGGGGAGGGCAGACTATGGGCATGGGGGAGGGCAGACCATGGGTGATGGGACTTGAAGTACCTCCACTCACTTCCCGAGAATGCTGCAACCATCATCCAATGACTGATCAAGACCAAACTTGGCACACATAACTCCCATGACACCCTTTACATCCTGGTGAGGTTCGGGGGAGGATGGACAATGGATGATGGGATTTGTAGTGCTTTCGAACCCTTCAGTTCCCACAGACCACTGCATCCCCCAACAAAGACCAATAAAGACAAAACTTGGCACACAGAGCTCCCATGACTCACTCTACATCCTGGTAGAGTGGGTCATGGGCATGGGGGAGGGCAGAACATGGGCATGGGGAGGGCAGACCATGGATGATGGGACTTGAAGAATCTCCACTCACTCCCCGAGAACTCTGCAGCCATCAACCAATGACTGATCAAGACCAAACTTGGCACACATAACCCCCATGGCCCCCTTTTCATCCTGGTGAGGTTTGGGGGAAGATGGACAATGGATGATGGGATGTGTAGTACTTTCCAACACTTCAGTTTCCACAGAACACTGCAGCCCCCAACAAAGACCAATAAAGACAAAACTTGGCACACAGAGCTCCCATGACTCACTCTACATCCTGGTAGAGTGGGTCATGGGCATGGGGGAGGGCAGACCATGGATGATGGGACTTGAAGAATCTCCACTCACTCCCCGAGAACTCTGCAACCATCAACCAATGACTGATCAAGACCAAACTTGGCACACATAACCCTCATGACCCCCTTTACATCCTGGTGAGGTTTGGGGGAGGACGGACAATTGATGATGAGATGTGTAGTACTTTCCAACCCTTCAGTTCCCACAGACCACTGCGGCCCCCAACAAAGACCGATAAAGACCAAACTTGGCACACACAATGCTCATGACCCACTCTACATCCTGGTGTAGTTTGGGGGAGCGCAGACCATGGATGATGGGACTTGAAGTATCTCCACTCACTTCCCAAGAACGCTGCAACCCTCAACCAATGACTGATCAAGACCAAACTTGGCACACAGAGCCACCATGACCCACTCTACATCCTGGTGTAGTTTGGGAAGACCATGAATGAGGGGACTTGAAGTACCTCTACTCAATTCCCGAGAATGCTAAAACACTCATCCAATGACTGATCAAGACCAATCAAACCCCCATGACCCACTCTACATCCTACTGCAGTTTGGAGGAGGGTGGACCATGGATGATGGGACTTCAAGTACCTCCACTTACTTCCCGAGTCCGCTGTGACCCTCATCCAATGACTGATCAAGACCAAACTTGGCACACAGAGCCACCATGACCCACTCTCCATCCAGATGCGGTTTGGTTGAGGATGGACCATGGGATCTGCATATGGGAGTTGCAGTTCACCCGCACCATCTGAACCCATCTGACATTGGATATAGACTGAACTTGGAGCACAGAAAAACATTACCTTTCCCAAATAAACCTGGCTCCGCCGGGTCCCTAAGTTAGTAAATAAATGAAAGCTCTTCCTCAAAACATTTATAAGAGAGCAGATATGCTATCTGGCCCAGGTACCTCACCAATCTTAATCTTCTACAGTTACAGGAGCATTTTGTTTCCGATAGTCTTGGGTACATTTTGTTTGTCTAAGTCTTCCTCTGTCTTTACTAATAACATTTGTTGCCTTTTCCATAACGAAGAGTATCTATGGAACACCTCTGGAATATTTGCATTATCAGCAATTATCTCTTTCCCCTCTTGGATCTTTAACATTATTTCTCTCTCTCTCTCTCTCTCTCTTTCTTTTTATAACTTCAACGCCAACTATCTCCCCGGCATATTTGCCAATTCAACGTTCTTTCGCTTTGCATAATGCATTTTCTTTTCTCAGTCACAGTGAGCATTGATAGCTGTCTCTGTAAAATTTTAATATGATTCATCACAGCCATTTTTTTGAAGGAGATTTCTCTAATTCTTCTACCAGATGCATCTTGTATATTTTGGCATAATGAGAAAACGGGCGATATTGATATTTTTAGATGCTGAAACCCCATTTGATCGTTTCGACTCGGGTCTTTTCATTCAACATTTTCGAACGCATAACTCCCAGAGCAAAGTCCATTATTTGGATTAGGCAGATTTCGTGATATACACAAATGTTGCTTACCCTGCAGAAAATGAAGGCAGCTTGACACCACTTTAACTGACATGCCTCAATGTCATGGAAACACGGGAGTTGTGGTTTTACAAGGTCTTAAGCCTTCTCTGCCAAAATTGCACCAAACTACAACTCCTGTTTCAATTAAAGAAAATGATCGATGATGTTTTTGAAAAAGTAAAGAACTTTGGTTACCTTTTTTTGGCAGAAAAATGAAAATAATAGCTTTCTGTAGATTGGACTACTGTAATGCGCTCTACATGGGGCTACCCTTGAAGACGGCCCAGAAATTACAACTTGTCCAACGTTCGGCAGCCAGATTAATAACTGGGGCTAGTTATAGGGAGCGGTCAATTCCCATGTTTAAGGAGCTCCACTGGCTGCCGTTTATTTTCCGGTACAGGTACAGGTCATTCAAGGTACAGGTCATCACCTACAAAGCCCTAAATGGTTTGGGACCCGCCTACCTTCATGACCGTACCTCTCTCCACGTACCAACCCGGGCCCTTAGATCTTTGGGGGATGCCCTCCTTTCACCCTTACCAATCTCACAAGCTCGTCTTGTGAGCACAAGGGAGAGAGCCTTCTCCTCTGTGGCTCCCCAACTTTGGAACACATTACTGGTCAAAGGACATTTAACCAACTACCAAACTCACAAGTTCTGTATTTTGTCTGTTTTTGTGCTTTTTTCTGTTAGAAATGTAATATAATGGATTGATTGCTCTGACACGACAAATAAAAATACCTGGAGAGATCAGGAAAGCATCTTCACTGGAAACGTTCAAAAAGGACCTTAAAACCTGGCTCTTCCGCTGTGCCTTTGGTGAGGAGGTGCATGATGTGACACCATTGCACCCCTCAACACTCTTCGCACTGGAACACACGCCCTCCAAACGGGAAGTTTAGCTTCACAACTATGTATGTTTTTACTATTTCCCTGCAGATAACTTGCTCCTATTTTTATCTCTGTTTCAATTAAAGAAAATGGTCGATGATGTTTTTGAAAAAGTAAAGAACTTTGGTTACCTTTTTTGGGCAGAAAAATGAAAATAATAGCTTTCTGTAGATTGGACTACTGTAATGCGCTCTACATGGGGCTACCCTTGAAGACGGCCCAGAAATTACAACTTGTCCAACGTTCGGCAGCCAGATTGATAACTGGGGCTAGTTATAGGGAGCGGTCGATTCCCATGTTTAAGGAGCTCCACTGGCTGCCGTTTATTTTCCGGTACAGGTACAGGTCATTCAAGGTACAGGTCATCACCTACAAAGCCCTAAATGGTTTGGGACCCGCCTACCTTCGTGACCATATCTCTCTCCACATACCAACCCGGGCCCTTAGATCTTTGGGGCCCTTAGATCTTTCACCCCTACCAATCTCACAAGCCCTTTTTTTCCTGCCTTCCTTGCTTTTTCTTTCTCCTTCCTCTCTCTTCTCCGTTCTTGTAATGACCGCGAGGAACTATCAACTATGATTGGGTTTTATCCCCGCACTTGAACCATAATGGCAGGATCCAAGACTCTTTTTCAGCTGAGTCTTTTTCAGATTGCACCTCCTGCCATTCCAGAATGAACCTTCACAGTAAGTACCAATGACAGGCCGAGCTTCTCATATGCTTCTGCAAAGGTGTTTAGACCTCACCTCTGAGGAAGCTTGCCATAGATGCAGGCGAAACGTCAGGAAAAATGCCTCTAGAACATGGCCATATAGCCCGAAAAAACCCACAAGAACTGAGTGATTCCGGCCATGAAAGCCTTCGACAATACAGTGTTTAGAGTGGTTTGTAGGTCTTCTTCTGAATGCGCACAGACTATGTTATCATCAGCATACTGGAGTTCTGTAACATGTTGTTGTGACCTTGGTTTTGGCTTTCAGTCTGCTGAGGTTAAACAGCTTGCCATCTGTCCGGTAGATGATTTCCACTCCAGTAGGAAGCTTCCCATCAACAAGATGAAGTATCATAGCAATTAAGATGGAAAATGGTTAGGGCAAAAACACATTCCTGTTTGACATCTGATGGGTCACTTTGGGAGCCATTGTTGTCCAAGACTGTTGTCATCATGTTGGAGCTACAAGATGTTCACAAATTTGTCAGGGCACCTGATTTTTTGGAGGGTGGTCGAGAGAAGACTGCGATTCACTATGCCAAATGCTTTTACAAGGTCAATGAACACCATGCACAGAGGTTGATTTTGTTCCCTGCATTTTTCTTGGAGCTGTTGTGCAGTGAAGATCATGTCCACTGTTCCTCTGGAGGGGCGGAAGCCGTTCTGGGATTCTGGGAGGGTGTCTTCTGAGAGGGGTAGAAGGCTGTTTGCAAGGATTCTTACGAGGATTTTCCCAGCGGAGGTTAGAAGGCAAATACCTCAATAGTTTTCACCCCTTTTTTTGGAAAGGGTGGTGATGAGGGCATCCTTGAAGTCTCCTGGGATTTTCTCAGTCACCCACCCTTTCAATGAACTGGTGGAGTGCTCTTCCAGCAGTCACCAGCCAATCCCTCTGCAATGCCAGAAATACAGCTTAATGATGTAACCTTAGAAAATGTTGTGCATTTCCTCTACCTTGGCAGTCACCTCTCCACAAAAGTCAACATTGACATCGAAATAAAACACCTCTTGAGCTCTGAGAGTGCAGCATTTTCCCAAATGAAGCAGAGCGTGTTTGAGAATCAGGACTTCTGTATAGATACCAGGGTGCTTGTTTATAAAGCTATTGTCCTCCCAACCCTGTGAAACGTGGGCTGTCTACAGATGTCACATTCAACTCCTGGAACGTTTCCATCAGTATTGCATCTGAAAAATCCTACAAATCTCTTGGGAAGACAGGCGGACAAATGTCAGTGTTGCGATGCTCTATGGCATCAACTCTGCTGGGCACAAGGGAGAGAGCCTTCTCCTCAGTGGCTCCCCGACTTTGGAACATATTACCTGGAGAGATCAGGAAAACCCCTTCACTAGAAACATTCAAAAAGGACCTTAAAACCCGGCTCTTCCGCTTCGCCTTTGGTGAGGAGGTGCACGATGTGACACCATTGCGCCCCTCAACGCTCTTCCCACTGGAACACACGCCCTCCAAACGAGAAGTTTAGCTTCACAACTATGTATCTTTTTACTAGTTCCCTGCAGATAACTTGCTCCTATTTTTATCTCATTAAAGTTTTAGAAATTTTTTTATCATGTACATGCGGCCCGCCCATTGTTATTGTGATTGTGCTTATTGGAATGTTATTTTATGACTGTGGGGTTTTTTTATGTAATTGGATGATGTTGTTTATTGTTTATGCTCTGGTTTTATTTTGTTGTATTATGTTGTCCGAGCTTGGCCCCATGTAAGCCGTTCCGAGTCCCCATTGGGGAGATGGTGGCGGGGTATAAATAAAGACTATTATTATTATTATTATTATTATTATTATTATATAGGTTTTGATCATTAGTAACTTTGGTTAAGCAAAAATGTATGAATAATGTTGTATAAGTCTCCTGGTATAGAAGCAGGTTAAACTGCTGAGCTGCTGAACTTGCAGACTGAAGGGTTGGCAGTTCGAATTCGGGGAGCGGGGGTGAGCTCCTGCTGTTAGCCCCAACTTCTGCCAACCTATTGCTTTATTTATTTACTGTATTTGTATACCGCCCCTCTCAGCCTTCTGGCGACTCGAGGCGGTTTACAAGGCAAAATTCAATGCCACCAAAAACACAATTACAATATGAAAACTTTAACATCAACAAAATCGTAATAGCTGTAATAAAACATAATTCAATAAATACTCATAATAAAACAATGTCCAATCCCATCTTGTAGCTGATTCCGTTCTTATGTCTGTCACGCAGTTTGAAAACATGCAAATGTGAGTAGATCAATAGGTACTGCCTTGGCGGGAAGGTGATGGAGCTCTATGCAGTCATGCTGGCCACATGACCTTGGAGGTGTCTATGGACAATGCCGGCTCTTTCAGCTCCTCTTGCACAAATTCACTTTTTACTCCTATCTCATCCAGGGTTTTATCATTTTATCTCCTGCACTTGGCCTGCCCATTGTGTTCTACTTTTATTATGTTACTAGCTGTCCCCTGCCACGCATTGCTGTGGCCCAGATCTGGAAAATAAAGTAATGTGAAAGTGTTGGTTTCTAATGTATGTAATTTCTTTCTGCTTGTGGGTAAGCAGAACCCCCATGACTAACTCAATCTACTGAAGGGGTTTGAAGGGACTGACTCACCATAGTGGGAGTTGTAGTCTTACTTACTTACTTACTTACTTAGGCGATCCCTCGTTGGAGGAGTAAGATGGTCTTCCATTATAGATTTCCTTATGGGTCCGTATGTCGCTGTGGAGCCCTATTCTTGATCTGCATCTTCTTCCGCAGTGAGGGCATTGGTTTCCAGGTGGAAGGCGGTCCCGGTCGGGGTTGGCTTGACGCGCCTTCCTCCTGGCACGTTTCTCTCTAGAGAAGTCTACCCTTTGGAAGGGAAATTCACTCATGTAGTGAGTTTGGAGTAAGTCAGCAAAGTCATCCACCGATTAAAAAAATAGCAAAGCCAGCGGACCTGATGGGATCCCTGTTAAAATTTTTAAAGAAGTTGGACATGAGCTGACACAGCTCCACCAGCAGATTGAAAAAATGACATGATGGTGATGATGCTTTTATTTAGGCGATCCCTCGTTGTCCGAGTAAGAATGTCCCCCAAAGTCGGTGTACTGGCAGTGGGTCCTCCGCTCGTACCTCCTCGAATTCTGCAGCACTGCTGGTCACAGCTGACCTCCAGCTGGAGCGCTCAAGGGCCAGGGCTTCCCAGTTCTCAGTGCCTATGCCAGAGTTTTTAAGGTTGGCTTTGAACCCATCTTTCAATCTCTTTTCCTGTCCACCAACGTTCCGTTTTCCGTTCTTAAGTTCAGAGTAGAGCAACTGCTTTGGGAGACGGTGGTCAGGCATCTGGACAACGCGGTCGGCCCAGTGGAGTTGATGTTGGAGGACCATCGCTTCAATGCTGGTGGTCTTTGCTTCACCCCCCAGAATCCCAGAATGGCTTCCGCCCCTCCAGAGGAACCGTGGACATGATCTTCACTGCACGACAGCTCCAAGAAAAAGGCAGGGAACAAAACCAACCTCTGTACATGGCATTCTTCGACCTTGCAAAGGCATTCGACACAGTGAATCGCAGTGCTCTCTGGACCATCCTCCAAAAAATCGGGTGCCCAAACAAATTTGTGAACATCCTGCGGCTCCTCCGTGATGACATGATGGCAACAGTCTTGGACAGCAGTGGCTCCCAAAGTGACCCATTTAAAGTGGAATCGGGTGTCAAACAGGGATGTGTTATTGCCCCAACTCTATTCTCCATCTTCATCGCTATGATACTTCACCTTGTTGACGGGAAGCTTCCCACCGGAGTGGAAATCATCTTTTGGACAGATGGCAAGCTGTTTAACCTCAGCAGACTGAAAGCCAAAACCAAAGTTACAACAACATCTGTTATAGAACTCCAGTATGCTGATGACAATGTCGTCTGTGCGCACTCAGAAGAAGATCTACAAGCCACTCTAAACACCTTCGCAGAAGCATACACAAAGCTTGGCCTGTCACTGAACATCGAGAAAACCAAAGTGCTCTTCCAGCAGTCACCAGCCATCCCCTCCCCAATGCCAGAGATACAGCTTAATAGTGTAACATTAGAAAATGTCGACCATTTCTGCTCCCTTGGCAGCCACCTCTCCACCAAAGTCAACATCGACGCCGAAATACAACACCGCCTGAGCTCTGCAAGTGCAGCATTTTCCCGAATGAAGCAGAGAGTGTTTGAGGACCGGGACATCCGTATAAAGCTATTGTCCTCCCAACCCTGCAATATGCCTGCAAAACGTGGACTGTCTACAGACGTCAACATTGACACTGAAATACAACACCGCCTGAGCTCTGCAAGTGCAGCATTTTCCCGAATGAAGCAGAGAGTGTTTGAGGACCAGGACATCTGTAGGGATACCAAGGTGCTTGTCTATAAAGCCATTGCCCTCCCAACCCTGCTATATGCCTGTGAGACATGGACTGTTTACAGACGTCAACATTGACACTGAAATACAACACCACCTGAGCTCTGCAAGTGCAGCATTTTCCCGAATAAAGCAGAGAGTGTTTGAGGACTGGGACATCCGTAGGAAGACCAAAGGGCTTATTTATAAAGCTATTGTCCTCCCAACCCTGCTATGCGTCTGTGAGACATGGACTGTCTACAGATGTCAACACTGGGACTGAAATACAACACCACCTGAGCTCTGCAAGTGCAGCATTTTCCCGAATGAAGCAGAGAGTGTTTCAGGAGTGGGACATTCGTAGGGATATCAAGGGGCTTATTTATAAAGCTATTGTCCTCTCAACCCTGCTATGCGCCTGTGAGACGTGGACTGTCTACAGATGTCAACACTGGGATTGAAATACAACACTGCCTGAGCTCTGCAAGTGCAGCATTTTCCCGAATGAAGCAGAGAGTGTTTGAGGACTGGGACATCCGTAGGGATACCAAGGTGCTTGTCTATAAAGCTATTGTCCTCCCAACCCTGCTATATGCCTGTGAGACGTGGACTGTCTACAGACGTCACATGCAACTCCTGGAACGATTCCATCAGCGCTGCCTCTGGAAAATCCTGCAAATCTCCTGAGAAGACAAGTTGTAGTCTACCCGGCAGCCACAGTGTCTTCCTGCATGGCACGGGGTCAGGTCAGATGACCTCAAGGAAGATTCTAGTGTTCTAGGACAGCTTGATCATGTCTCATCGCAAAATGTTGGCGAGGGGAGCAGTTGGGCAGGCAGGCTGGCAGAAGGGTACTCCCTACTCTGAGAAGCCGTTTCCTCTTGCGACTGTGTGTCTGTACTGCAAAGCCATCCTCATCCATCCTCCCTCCAAGGTTTCGTGAGCAAGCATGCAAATGACCTGACCAGAGGCGGCTTGGTTTAAATATAGGCAGTGCCAGGAGGGCATCTGACATGGCGCATGGGCAAGAGAAAAACACAGAGATGGAAACACCCCTCGGAAACACCGCGAGTTTGCTTCCGAATCCTCCTTGAGTGGCCACATGAGTATATGCGCAATACTTCTGTGATTGGGGACAATTAGGGGAGAATCAAAAGACCTGCCAGCCCATTTGTCATTGGGTGGACTGCAGAGCTCTCCAAGAGCACTGATGCTATTTATCTATCATGACAGAATCAAGCAAAACAGTTGTATTGCATTTTTAACAAACAAACATACAAACAAAACACAAAGTTTGCAAGCTTGGTAGTTGATTAAATGTCCTTTGAACAGTATCTGGCCACTTGGAGTGCCTCTGGTGTTACTATAAGATGGTCCTCCATTGTGCATGTGGCAGGGCTCAGGTTGCATTGTAGTAAGTGGTCTGTAGTTTGCTCTTCTGCACACACGCATGTCATGGATTCCACTTTGTGGCCCCATTTCTGAAGGTTGGCTCTGCATCACGTGGTGCCAGAGCGCTGTCTGTTCAGCGCCTTCCAAATCGCCCAGTTTTCTGTGTGCCCAGAGGGGGGTCTCTCCTTTGGTATCAGCCATTGGTTGAGACTCTGGGTTTGAGCCTGCCACTTTTGGACTCTCGCTTGCTCAGGTGTTCCAACAAGTGTCTCTGTAGATCTTAGAAAACTATTTCTAGATTTAAGTCATTGGCGTGCTGGCTGATACCCAAACAAGGGATGAGCTGGAGATGTCTCTGCCTTGGTCCTTTCACTATTGGCTGCTACTTCCCAGTTGATGTCAGGTGGTGCAATACCGGCTAAGCAGTGTCATTTCTCCAGTGGTGTAGGGCGCAGGCACCCCGTGATAATGTGGCATGTCTCATTAAGAGTCACATCCACTGTTTTAGCGTGGTGAGATGTGTTCCACACTGGGCATGCGTACTCAGCAGCAGAGTAGCATAGCGCAAGGGCAGATGTCTTCACTGTGTCTGGTTGTGATCCCCAGGTTGTGCCAGTCAGCTTTCGTATGATATTGTTTCTAACACCCACTTTTTGCTTGATGTTCAGGCAGTGCTTCTTGTAGGTCAGAACACGGTCCAGAGTGACTCCCAGGGATTTGGGTGTGCTGCAGTGCTCCAGTGGGATTCCTTCCCAGGTCATAATCCTCAGAGCTCGGGATGCTTGTCTGTTCTTAAGGTGAAAGGCGCATGTCTGTGTTTTAGATGGATTAGGGATCGGCTGGTTTTCCCTGTAATAGGCAGTAAGGGCACCTAGAGCTTCGGAGACTGATCAAGACCAAACTTGGCACACAGTGCCCCCATGACCCACTCTACATCCTGGAGGAGAATGGACCAAAGATGATGGGACTTGAAGTACCTTCACACACTTCCAGAGATCACTGCGACCCTCACCAATGGCAGATTAAGATCATGGATGATAGGACTTGAAGTACCTCCCCTTACTTCCCGAGACCGCTGCGACCTTCATGCAATGACTGATCGAGACCAAACTTGGCACACAGTGGCCCCATGACCAACTCTACATCCTGGTGCAGTTTGGAGGAGGATGGACCAAGGACGATGAGACTTGAAGTACCTTCACACACTTCCAGAGACCACTGCGACCCTAACCAATGGCGTATCAAGATCGAACTTGGCACGCACAGCCCCCGTGACCCACTCTACATCCTGGTGCGAGCTGGAAAAGTTTGGACCATGGATGATGGGAACTGTAGTATCTTCATTCACTTCTTTAGACCACTGTGACCCACACCAATGAAGGATCATGATAAAACTTCCGTTTCCACAGACCACTGCAACCCTCATCCAATAACTGATCAAGACCAAACTTGGCACACAGTGCCCCCATGACCTACTCTACATCCTGGTGCAGTTCGGAGGAGGATGGACCATGGATGATAGGACTTGAAGTACCTTCACTCACTTCCCGAAACCGCTGCGACCCTCATCCTATGACTGATCAAGACCAAACAGAGCCCCCACGAGCCACTCTACATCCTGGTACGGTGAACGAACCATGGATGAACCATGGATGATGGGACTCACAGTACCTTCACTACCTTCCTGAAACCACTGCGAGCCACATAAATATCTGGTAAAGACCAACATTGGCACACAATGCCTTTCTCAAATAATCCGGGCAGCACCGAGTCCCCAAGGCAGTAAATAAATAAAAATTGTAATATGGAGCATCCTGTTGTGGCTTAGTTTTGAATGGCTGAAGGCTGAAGAAATCCAACACTTGGCAGATACCCATGATGCTCAGAGATTTTTCAAAGCCACCAAAAAACCATGGCATACAGCCTCCACGCTCATCAGATGGAACCAAACTCCTGAAGGACCAAAAATCAATTGCACTACATTGGAAAGATCACTACCAAATCCTCCTGAACTGTAGCTCCAATGTGGCCGAAGAGGTCCTCTCACAAATCCCGTAACAACAAACCAGGGATGAGCTTGCAGCACTGCCTAGTTTGGAAGAAGTCAGCAATGCCATCAGCCAACAAAAAAATAACAAAGCCAGCGGACCTGATGGGATCCCTGCTGAAATCTTAAAAGAGGGAGGACCTGACCCGACACACCAACTCCACCAGCTCAGAGAAAAAGTGTGGGTGACTGGGAAAATCCCAGCAGATTTCAAGGATGCCACCATCATCACCCTCTTCAAAAACTGCAAATCTCTTGGGAAGACAAGCAGACAAACGTCAGCGTGCTGGAAGAAGCAAAGACCACCAGCATTGAAGCAATGGTCCTCCGCCATCAACTCCACTGGACCGGCCACGTTGTCCGGATGCCCGACCACCATCTCCCAAAGCAGTTGCTCTACTCCAAAATCAAGAACGGAAAACGGAATATTGGAGGGCAGGAAAAGAGATTGAAAGATGGGCTCAAAGCCAACCTTAACAACTCTGGCATAGACACTGAGAACTGGGAAGCCCTGGCCCTTGACCGCTCCAGTTGGAGGTCAGCTGTGACCAGCACTGCTGCAGAATTTGAAGAGGCACGAATGGAGGGCAAAAGAGAGAAACGTGCCAAGAGGAAGGCGCGTCAAGCCAACCCCGACCGGGATCACCATCCACCTGGAAACCTATGCCCTCACTGCGGAAGAAGATGCAGAGCAAGAATAGGGCTCCACAGCCACATACGGACCACAAGAATATTGGAAGACAATCTTCCTCGGAAAACGAGGGATCGCCCAAGTAAGGCATCATCACCATCATGTCCTTTTTTCAATTTGCTGGTGGAGTTGTGTCAGCTCAGGTCCACCTTCTTTAAAAATTTCAGCAGGGATCCCATCAGGTCCACTGGCTTTGTTATTTTTTTAATTGGCGGATGACTTTGCTGACTTACTCTAAACTCGCTACCAGCTTTACAAAATCCGGCTCCTGATCTAAAGTTGGAATTGCTACTATGGTTCAAATGCCCACTGGCCCCACTGGCTAGGAAATTCTTGGGAGTTGTAGTTGAAGGATCAGGGTGACAGTAGGATTAGGTCTACTCCTTGGTGAAGGGAGATCTAAATCCCCCAGGCATATCATAGGCTGGACTCGAGCACAGGAAGAAAAGAAACAGGTAGGAATGATCTCTGAGTCACTCGCCTTCTAACTTTCCTGCTGTGTCATTGAGAAACTGCACACTTTGAGGAGCATCGAGTGTGTTTGATTCTAAATCCATCAGCCGGCCAGGGCCCTGTTTCCATGGCAACGGGGCTAGGTGACAGCTACCCCAGCTGTGACAATCGCCATCGCCGTCTTTTGCAGAAGTCGACAACCGCCACCCAAGAGTCAGTGGGCTGAAACGTCGGCCGCAGCTGCCTGTGCGAGAGCTAATGGAGGCTCCTCCATTGCCAAGCCATCTCGACAGCAACGAGCCACGTTTGGTGGCGACAACCATCTGCTTCCCAGACTCCTCCTCTTCCCTCCTTCCCCATCGTACAACCCAGACAACATGTAGCCGGGAGCGAGTGGGTGGGTGGTCTCAGCCCAAGTGACGGTGCGTGTGGGTGTTGTTGTTGTGCGTCTACACGGGGAAGAGAAGTTGGAGAGACTTCTTGACGTAAGCGAGAACCATTTGGCACTCCTCGTGAGAGACGAAGGGCGTGTTCGCGGAGGGGTTATGTAAACTGAAATTGTCTGGTTGCTGTCAGGATGCGAAAATGCGTTGCCGTTGGGGGAAAAAGGCAATCAGAGAAGGGTTAGGTTTACACAAGGGTGGAGTGACAAGGTGGAAGGCACATCGATATAAAGCAAACAGTATTTTGGCGCACACTCAACCAATCATTGATATATATTTTCTGTTCGGCGTGGGAGTTCTGTGTGCCCTATTTGGTTCAATTCCATCATTGGTGGAGTTCAGAATGCTCTTTGATTGTAGGTGAACTATACATCCCAATAACTACAACTCCCAAATGTCAAGGTCTATTTTCCCCCAAGAACGCCTCAAGAGCACCCCTGGGCAAAATCAACTCTACTGCGAAGGCTTACTTTGCGTAAGGGCTGAGCCGCCCCTGTATTTGTGGGATTAACAGAACTCAAAAACCACTGGATGAATTGACACCAAATTTGGACACAAGACACCTAACAACCCAATGTATGTCCTTCACTAAAAAAAATTGATTTTGTCATTTGAGAGTTGTAGTTGCTGGGATTTATAGTTCACCTACAATCAAAGAGCATTCTGAACCCCACCAACGATGAATTTGAACCAAACTTGGCACACAGTTCTCCCATGACCAACAGAAAATACTGGAAGGGTTTGGTAGGCAGTGTCCTTTGGTTTTGGAGTTGTAGTTCACCTACATCCAGAGGAACTGTAACCTCCACCGATGATGGACCTGGACCAAAGTAGACACACAGACCTGATATGCTGAAATCTGATTACTGGAGGGGTTTGCGGGGAACTGACCTTCCTTTCCGGGAGCTGTAGTTCACTCACAATCAGAGGAACGGTGACCACTGATGATGGACCTGAACCAAACTCGGCACACAGAACCCCCATGATTGAACCAACCTCCTGGAGGGGTTTGAGGAGACTGATCCACCATAGTGGGAGTTGTAGTTCACCCTATAATCAGAGAGCACACCGAACCCCACCCATGATGCATCCAGAGCGAACTTGCCCAACATCAGTACGGATGGAGTTTCTGGGGGTGAACCTGGCACCAGAGACGGTCCTAGGTAATTTTCAAGTGATATATATTTTCTGTTCGTCGTGGGAGTTCTGTGTGCCCTATTTGGTTCAATTCCATCATTGGTGGAGTTCAGCATGCTCTTTGATTGTAGGTGAACTATACATCCCAGTAACTACAACTCGCATATGTCAAGGTCTATTTTCCCCCAAGAACGCCTCAAGAGCGCCCCTGGGCAAAATCAACTGTACCGCGAAGGCTTACTTTGCGTAAGGGCTGAGCCGCCCCTGCATTTGTGGGATTAACAGAACTCAAAAACCACTGTATGAATTGTATTCTCGAAGGCTTTCATGGCTGGAATCACTAGGTTCTTGTGGTTTTTTTCGGGCTATAGGGCCATGTTGTAGAGGCATTTCTCCTGATGTTTCGCCTGCATCTATGGCAAGCATCCTCAGAGGTAGTGAGGTCTGTTGGAATTAGGATAATGGGTTTATATATCTGTGGAATGGCTGGGGTGGGGCAAAGAGCTCTTCTCTGCTGGAGCTAGGTGTGAATGTTTCAACTGACCACCTTTATTAGCATTTGAAGGCCTGGCTGAGCCTGGGAAAATCTTTTGTTGAGAGGTGTTAAGATGTGCCTGGTTGTTTCCTCTCTGCTGTTTTGCTGTTGTCAATTTGGGGGAAATAGAATCTTGACATTTGGGAGTTGTATTTGCTGGGATTTATAGTTCACCTACAATCACAGCATTCTGAACCCCACCAACGATAGAATTGGGCCAAACCTCCCACACAGAACCCCCATGTGGGCCACAGCAACGCGTGGCAGGGGATGGTTAGTATTCAATAAAAGGATTGTTTTCCATCCAACAGCGTTGTGTTTAAAGTCAGAGGGATTTTCCTATCCTGGAGTGCAACACGTGTATTATGATTTTTCACTTTCACGGGGGAAGAGGGGATTGCAAACTCTTGACCGTCCAGAAGGTTCAGGCAAAAGCAAACTATGACAGACCTTATGTGTGTGTGTGTGTCCCTCCCTTCTTAACAACTTTTGGCATTCTGACCACACTCTGAGGTTGTTTAAGCCACATGTGCCCCAATTTCCATCTTTGCAAGGTATGCTTTTGTTCTCATGTTCAGAGATAAAGTCTGCTGGAGAACTTTGTCTGGTCTGCGTGTTTGATCTAATTCAGACTCCAACAGACTGCTATGAAAATAGCAACACAGTTATACCTCAGAGTCTCTGAATTTTGTAATGTAATCCTTGGAATAATAATAATAATAATAAAAAACCGGTACAATATAGGTTGAGCAATTTTTTTTCCAGAACTCCAAAAAACCAAAACACTTAAAAGTTCAATGTTATATCCACATTGGTGGCTGAGATAGTGACACTCTGCTTTCTAACGTTTCAATGAACACAAACTTTGTTTTATACACATCGCTTGGGTACCCAGCATTGTCCGGGTTATTTAAACATGTCAATTTGTTTACTGTACACAATGCATAAGCTTGTGGCTGATCTACAACTCACATCATGCCAGGTTGACCCCGAAAAACTCCATTAGTAGAATCATAGAATCAAAGAGTTGGAAGAGACCTCCTGGGCCATCCAGTCCAACCCCATTCTGCCAAGAAGCAGGAATATTGCATTCAAATCACCCCTGACAGATGGCCATCCAGCCTCTGTTTAAAAGCTTCCAAGGAAGGAGCCTCCACCACACTCCGGGGCAGAGAGTTCCACTGCTGAACGGCTCTCACAGTCAGGAAGTTCTTCCTCATGTTCAGATGGAATCTCCTCTCTTGTAGTTTGAAGCCATTGCTCCATTGCGTCCTAGTCTCCAAGGAAGCAGAAAACGAGCTTGCTCCCTCCTCCCTGTGGCTTCCTCTCACATATTTATGCATGGCTATCATATCTCCTCTCATCCTTCTCTTCTTCAGGCTAAACATGCCCATCTCCTTAAGCCGCTCCTCATAGGGCTTGTTCTCCAGACCCTTGATCATTTTAGTCGCCCTCCTCTGGACACATTCCAGCTTGTCAATATCTCTCTTGAATTGTGGTGCCCAGAATTGGACACAATACAGTTTGTTATGTTGGGCAAGTCTGCTCTGTTCACGGCGCTCGGTATAACCTGCAATGTCATTGGAGGCAAAAGTCTTTATTGGCTCCTCATAGGTGGGAATCATAGCTGCTACAACTTAATGGAGTAACATTAGAAAATGTTGACCATTTCCAATCCCTTGGCAGCCACCTCTCCAAAGTCAACATTGACACCGAAATACAACACCTCCTGAGCTCTGCGAGTGCAGCTTTTTTCCAAATGAAACAGAGAGTGTTTGAGGACTGGGACATCCATAGGGAGACCAAAGTGCTTGTTTATGAAGCTATTGTCCTCCTAACCCTGCTATACGCCTGCGAGACATGGACTGTCTACAGACATCAACATTGACACTGAAATGCAACACCGCCTGAGCTCTTCAAGTGCAGCATTTTTCTGAATGAAGCAGAGAGTGTTTGAGGACCAGGACATCCGTAGGGAGACTAAGGTGCTTGTTTATAAAGCTATTGTCCTCCCAACCCTGCTATACACTTGTGAGACATAGACTGTCTACTGACGTCAACATTGACACTGAAATACAACACCGCCTGAGCTGTGCAAGTGCAACTTTTTTCCAAATGAAACAGAGTATTTGAGGACCAGGACATCCGTAGGGATACCAAGGTGCTTGTTTATGAAGCTATTGTCCTCCCAACCCTGCTATACGCCTGCGAGACATGGACTGTCTACAGACATCAACATTGACACTGAAATACAACACCGCCTGAGCTCTTCAAGTGCAGCATTTTTCTGAATGAAGCAGAGAGTGTTTGAGGACCAGGACATCCGTAGGGAGACTAAGGTGCTTGTTTATAAAGCTATTGTCCTCCCAACCCTGCTATACACTTGTGAGACATAGACTGTCTACTGACGTCAACATTGACACTGAAATACAACATCGCCTGAGCTGTGCAAGTGCAACTTTTTTCCAAATGAAACAGAGTATTTGAGGACCAGGACATCCGTAGGGATACCAAGTTGCTTGTTTATGAAGCTATTGTCCTCCCAACCCTGCTATACGCCTGCGAGACATGGACTGTCTACAGATGTCAACACTGACACTGAAATACAACACCGCCTGAGCTCTGTAAGTGCAACTTTTTTCCAAATGAAACAGAGAGTGTTTGAGGACCGGGACATCCGTAGGGAGACCAAGGTGCTTGTTTATAAAGCTATTGTCCTCCCAACCCTGCTATACACCTGCGAGACGTGGACTGTCTACAGATGTCACATGACATGCAACTCCTGGAATGATTCCATCAGCGTGGCCTCCGAAAAATCCTGCAAATCTCTTGGGAAAACAGGCAGACAAACGTCAGTGTGCTGGAAGAAGCAAAGACCACCAGCATTGAAGTGATGGTCCTCCGCCATCAACTCCGCTGGACCGGCCACGTTGTCCGGATGCCTGACCATCGTCTCCCAAAGCAGTTGCTCTACTCCGAACTCAAGAAGGGAAAACGGAATGTTGGTGGGCAGGAAAAGAGATTTAAAGATGGGCTCAAAGCCAATCTCAAAAACTCTGGCATAGACACTGAGAACTGGGAAGCCCTGGCCCTTGAGCGCTCCAGTTGGAGGTCAGCTGTGACCAGAAGTGCTGTAGAATTTGAAGAGGCACGAATGGAGGGTGAAAGAGAGAAACGTGCCAAGAGGAAAGCATGTCAAGCCAACCCCGACCGAGACCGCCTTCCATCTGGAAACCGATGCCCTCACTGTGGGCGAAGATGCAGATCAAGAATAGGGTTCCACAGTCACCGCCAGGACTCCGACCTTGGGGGACAATCTTACTTGGACAACGAGGGATCACCTAAATAAAGCATCATCACCATTATGTCATATTTCAATTTCCTGGTGGAGTTGTGTCAGCTCAGGTCCAACTTCTTTAAAAATTTCAGCAGAGATCCCATCAGGTCCACTGGCTTTGTTATTTTTTAAAATTGGCAGATGACTTTGCTGACTTACCCGGAACTCACTACAGGAGTGAATTTCCCTTCCTAAGGGTAGACTTCTCTAGAGAGAGACTTGCCAAGAGAAAGGCGTGTCAAGCCATCCCCGACCGGGACCGCCTTCTGTCTGGAAACCGATACCCTCACTGTGGGAGAAGATGCAGATCAAGAATAGGGCTCCACAGTCACCTAAGGACCCACCGCCAGGACACCGACCTTGGGGGACAATCTTACTCGGACAACAAGGGATCGCCTAAATAAAGCATCATCAGCATTATGTCATTTTTTCAATTTCCTGGTGGAATTGCATCAGCTCAGGTCCAACTTCTTTAAAAATTTCAGCAGGGATCCCATCAGGTCCGCTGGCTTTGTTATTTTTTTAAAATTGGCGGATGACTTTCTGATTTACTCCGAACTCACTACAGGAGTGAATTTCCCTTCCTAAGGGTAGACTTCTCTTGAGAGAGACTTGCCAAGAGGAAGGTGTGTCAAGCCAACCCCGACCGGGACCGCCTTCCACCTGGAAACCGATACCCTCACTGTGGGAGAAGATGCAGATCAAGAATAGGGCTCCACAGTCACCTAAGGACCCACTGCCAGGACACCAACCTTGGGGGACAATCTTACACGGACAACGAGGGATCACCTAAATAAAGCATCATCATCATTATGTCGTTTTTTCAATTTCCTGGTGGAATTGCGTCAGCTCAGGTCCAACTTCTTTAAAAATTTCAGCAGGGATCCCATCAGGTCCGCTGGCTTTGTTATTTTTTAAAAATTGGCAGATGACTTTGCTGACTTACTCCGAACTCACTGTTGTTGTTCATTCGTTAAGTCGTCTCCGACTCTTCGTGACCTCATGGACCAGCCTACGCCAGAGCTCCCTGTCGGCCGTTACCACCCCCAGCTCCCTCAAGGTCAGTCCAGTCACTTCAAGGATGCCATCCATCCATCTTGCCCTTGGTCGGCCCCTCTTCCTTTTGCCTTCCACTTTCCCCAGCATAATTGTCTTCTCTAGGCTTTCCTGTCTCCTCATGATGTGGCCAAAGTACTTCAACTTTGTCTCTAGTATCTTTCCCTCCAGTGAGCAGTCGGGCTTTATTTCCTGGAGGATGGACTGGTTGGATCTTCTCGCAGTCCAAGGCACTCTCAGCACTTTCCTCCAACACCACAGCTCAAAAGCATCGATCTTCCTTCGCTCAGCCTTCCCTAAAGTCCAGCTCTCACATCCGTAGGTTACTACAGGGAATACCATGGCTTTGACTAGGCAATGGATCTTTGTTGCCAGTCTGATGTCTCTACTCTTTACTATTTTAACGAGATTGGACATTGCTCTCCTCCCAAGAAGTACAGGAGTGAATTTACCTTCCTAAGGGTAGACTTCTCTAGAGAGAGACTCTTGCCTATTATTATTATTATTATTATTATTATTATTATTAACTTTATTTGTACCCCGCTAGCATCTCCCGAAGGACTCAATGTCAAGATGAAGGCGTGTCAAGCCAACCCCGACCGGGACCGCCTTCCACCTGGAAATCGATGCCCTCACTGCGGGAGAAGATGCAGATCAAGAATAGGGCTCCACAGTCACCTAAGGACCCACCGCCAGTACATTGACCTTGGGGGACAATCTTACTTGGACAATGAGGGATCACCTAAATAAAGCATCATCACCATTATGTCATTTTTTCAATTTCCTGGTGGAGTTGTGTCAGCTCAGGTCCAACTTCTTTAAAAATTTCAGCAGGGATCCCATCAGGTCCGCTGGCTTTGTTATTTTTTTTTTATTTGGCGGATGACTTTGCTGACTTACTCCGAACTCACTACAGGAGTGAATTTCCCTTCCAAAGGGTAGACTTCTCAAGTGGAAGGCGTGTCAAGCCAACCCCGACCGGGACCACCTTCCACCTGGAAACCGATACCCTCACTGTGGGAGAAGATGCAGATCAATAGGGTTCCACAGTCACCTACAGACTCACTACACTTGGAGGACCATCATCCTTGGACTAAGTTGGTAAGTCAGCTGCTTGTGGAGGTGGGCGCCTGTCTGTGAAAGTGGGTACCCCAGCTACAGACACATACATATTTTCACTATTATTGTGGATATAGATTTGTGTGGGGATGACTTTCCCTCCGTGCGATGAAGAATGTTGCTGGGCAGGAATGGTCATAATCGGCCCGAGACGAGGAAACAAATGCCTGGCAGGTCAAAGGCAATCTGGTCCCTAGCTACAAACAATTTATTCGGCTATTACTTATCTGTTTACGGCTGTGCCTGCTGTTCTGGAAGGAAGCCAACGAGGGCCGCAGGCAGCCAGCACTGGGGAAGCTGGTGTGGGCGGACTGCAAAGGGGGACCCTAGGCTGTTTTTCCAATGTCCCTTGCTTCCCTGCTTGCATGCCAGTGGGTGGATCCCAGTGATGCAATTCCGTTTTTTAAAGAAAGAGATGGAAATCATTCTTGCTCTCACTCCATTTCTGGAATCATTTGCTTGTGTGGAGCATTGCTTTCGTTCCCTAGTACAGGTTAAGCATCCCTTTCTCTGAAATGCTTTGCACAAGATGTGTTTTGGATTTTGGAATACCTGTATTTCCATACAGAATTAGATGGCTTGGAAATGGGACTGAAGTCCAGAATCCATTTTTGGAGCAGGAGGACACCTCTCAGCTCCAGGGATTCCTAGAGGACATCTATTACCTGGACCAGCTCTAGGTGCTTTTACTGCCTACTATAGGGAAAACCAGCTGATCCCCAACCCATCTAAAACACAGACATGTGCCTTTCATCTCAAGAACAGACAAGCACCCCGAGCTCTGAGGATTATTACCTGGGAAGGAATCCCACTGGAGCATTGCAGCGCACCCAAATACCTGGGAGTCACTCTGAACTGTGCTCTTACCTACAAGAAGCACTGCCTGAACATCAAGCAAAAATTGGGTGCTAGAAACAACATCATACGAAAGCTGACTGGCACAACCTGGGGATCACAACCAGATACAGTGAAGACATCTGCCCTTGCGCTGTGCTACTCTGCTGCTGAGTATGCATGCCCAGTGTGGAACACACTAAAACAGTGGATGTGGCTCTTACTGAGACATGCCGCATTATCACGGGGTGTCTGCGCCCTACACCACTGAAGAAATTACACTGTCTAGCCGGTATCGCACCACCTGACATCCGCCGGGAAGTGGCAGCCAATAGTGAAAGGACCAAGGCAGAGACATCTCCAGCTCATCCCCTGTTTGGGTATCAGCCAGCACATCAACGACTTAAATCCAGACATAGTTTTCTAAGATCTACAGAGACACTCGCTGGAACACCTCAGCAAGCGAGAGTCCAAAAGTGGCAGCTCAAACCCAGAACCTCAACCAATGGCTGATGCCAAATGAGAAACTCCCCCCTGGGCACACAGAGGACTGGGCGACCTGGAAGGTGCTGAACGGACTGCGCTCTGGTACCACAAAATGCAGAGCCAGTCTTCAGAAATGGGGCCACAAAGTGGAATCCTTGACATGCGAGTGCGGAGAAGAGCCAACCACTGACCACCTGCTACAATGCACCCTGAGCCCTGCCACATGCACAATGGAGGACCTTCTTGCGGCAACACCAGAAGCACTCCAAGTGGCCAGATACTGGTCAAAGGACATTTAATCAACTACCAAACTCACACAGTTTGTATTTTCTATGTTTGTTTGCTTTGCTCTGTTAGAAATGTAATATAACTGACTGGCTGCCCTGACACGAGAAATAAAAAAAATAACCTGGACCAGTCACAGTCTGGCTTTAGGTCTGGTTACGGTACCGAGACGGCTTTGGTCGCCTTGGTGGATGACCTCCGAAGGGAGCTGGACAAGGGGAGTGTGACCCTGTTGGTTCTCTTGGATATCTCAGCGGCTTTTGATACCATCGACCATGGTATCCTTCTGGGACGGCTCTCTGGGATGGGTCTTGGGGGCACAGCTCTGTTGTGGCTCCGGTCCTTCTTCGAGGGTCGTTCCCAGATGGTGAAGCTGGGGGACACCTGCTCGGACCCCTGGCCTTTGACCTGTGGGGTCCTGCAAGGTTCCATTCTGTCCCCCATGCTTGAAACCACTGGGTGAGATCATCTGGAATTTTGGAGTTGGGTGCCATCTCTACGTAGATGACACCCAACTCTACTACTCCTTTCCACCTAATTCCAAGGAAGCCCCACGGGTATTGGATGAGTACCTGGCCTCTGTGGCTGTCTGGATGAGGATGACTAAGCTGAGGGTCAATCCCGACAAGACAGAGGTCCTCCTGGTCGATCGTAAGCCATATCAGGGTATTGGGTGGCAACCTGTGCTCGATGGGGTTGCGCTCTCCCTGAAGTCACAGGTCCGCAGCTTGGGTGTCCTCCTAGATCAGTGGTTCTCAACCTGTGGGTCCCCAGATGTCTTGGCCTTCAACTCCCAGAAATCCTAACAGCTGGGATTTCTAGGAGTTGTAGGCCAAACTGATAAACTGGCTGGGATTTCTGGGAGTTGTAGGCCAAAACACCTGGGGACCCACAGGTTGAGAACCACTGTCCTAGATTCATCGCTAATGCATGAAGCTCAGGTATCAGCGGTGGCTGAGAGGGCAGCTGGTGCACAATTAAGACTCGTGCACCAGCTGTGACCATATCTTGTGTAGTCAGATCTGGCCAGGGTAGTCCATGCCTTAGTCACCTCCAGATTGGATTACTGTAATGCACTCTACGTGGGGCTGCCCTTGAAGACGGCTCAGAAAGTTCAATTGATTCAACGGGCGGCAGGCAGGTTATTAACTGGAACGACATATAGGGAGTGGTCAACTCCTCTGTTTAAGGAGCTCCGTTGGCTGCCATTCATTTTCCGGTCCCAATTCAAGGTGCAGGTTCTTACCTACAAAGCCCTGAACGGTTTGGGACCCGCCTACCTGCGTGACCGCATCTCTGTATACGAACCCACGCAATCTCTTCGATCATCTGGAGAGGCCCTGCTCGCGCTCCTGCTCCCTTCGCAAGCGCAATTGATGGGGACAAGGGAGAGAGCCTTCTCTGTGGTGGCCCCCCGACTCTGGAATTCACTCACAAGGATATCAGGCAAGCCCCAACATTGGCAGTCTTTAGGAGGAGCCTGGAAGCGTGACCCACAGAGAATACTGGAAGGGTTTGGTGGGCATTGACCTTGAGTTTTGGAGTTGTAGTTCACCCACATCCAGAGAGCACGGTGGATTCAAACAATGATAGATCTGGACCAAGCTTGGCACGAATACTCGATTTGCCCAAATATGAACACAGATGGAGTTTGGGGGAAATAGACCTTGACATTTGGGAGTTGTAGTTGCTGGGATTTATAGTTCACTTACAATCGAAGAGAATTCTGAACCCCACCGACGATGGAATTGAACCAAACTTGACACACAGAACTCCCATGGCCAACAGAGAATACTGGAAGGGTTTGGTGGGCATTGACCTTGAGTTTTGGAGTTGTAGTTCACCTACATCCAGAGAGCATGGTGGATTCAAACAATGATAGATCTGGACCACGCTTGGCACAAATACTCAATTTGCCCAAATGTGAACACAGATGGAGTTTGGGGGAAATAGGCCTTGACATTTGAGAGTTGTAGTTGCTGGGATTTATAGTTCACTTACAATCAAAGAGCATTCTGAACCCCACCAACAATGGAATTCAGCCAAACTTCCCACAAAGAACCTTCATGACAAACAGAAAATAATGGCGACCCCTCTGACACCCCCTCACGACCCCCCCCCCCCAGGGTTCCCAGCCCCCAGGTTGAGAAACACTGCACTAATGGCCTCCCTCCAATGACATTTCAGGTTATAGCGACCGCCACGAACATGTCCAAAAGCCCTGCCATTGTCCTCCACAAACATCATACTGCTTAAGTGGCTGACGGGGAAATGGAAGGGGCCTGAGGCTGTTAGGAATTGTGGGAGTTGGAGTCCAAAACATCTGAAGGGCCCAAGTTTTCCCATGCTTGTGCTATCTGAAGGATTCTCAGAGCTGTAGCACAAAAGAGTCTTTTCAAACTGTGAGTAAAAGGAACATGTGGGACATGCTCTCTGCTTACAATCGACTTTATGCAAATGCTTAAAACACACAGAATGAGAAACACACAGAGAAAAGAATAAGGTGGGGGAGAATCGACGAGACACTTATCCTGGGGGTACGAAGATTACAGGCATCAAAAGACATGCACAATCTGGAAGGGGTGGAGAAAGCTCTGCAGTCATGTTAGGATTTTCTTCCATAGACTAACAACCATAGAATTGTAGAAATGTTCACATTTCATAGAAGTCGAAAGATAATCCAAGGACCATCTAGTCCAAATCCATTTCACCAGCATGCAGGAATACATAATCCAAGCCCCCCCCCCCCCCCCCCCAACAGATGGCCATCCAAACTCTGCTTGAAATCCTCCAGAAAAGGAGACTCCACCATGCTCTGAGGAAGCATATTCCACTGCCCTGAGCAGCACAGAGGAGTTTTCTTTTCTGGAGATTTTCAAGCAGAGCCTGGATGGCCATCTGTCAGGGGGACTCCATGGCAGCATACAGTTCGTTCAGGAGCTTCTTTTTGTTAGGGAAAACTACCCTGAAATACAGCAGAGCATCCGAAAACAAACAGGATACAAAAACTATCCTGAAATACAGCAGAGCATCCAAAAACAAACAGGATACAAAAACTATCCTGAAATACAGCAGAGCATCCAAAAATCCAACAGGATACAAAAGTTGAGCATCAGCAAACTAGTGTGCAGAGCAGAAGCATGCTGGACCCATAACTTTCTTGGTAGGGAAAACTACCCTGAAATACAACAGAGCAAACAAAAAAAAATAGAAGACAAAAGTTGAGCATCAGCTCACTAGCATGTGCAGTGAAAACATGGTGGGCCCATGACCTTTTTGTTAGGGAAAACTATCCTAAAATACAGCAGAGCATCCAAAAATAAAATAGGATACAATAGTTGAGCATCAGCTCACTAGCGTGCGGAGCAGAAACGTGCTGGGCCCATAACCCTTTTTTTTTAGAGAAAACTACCCTAAAATACAGCAGTTATTTGTATTTGTTGTTATAGATATCTGTGCGTGTTGCACTTACACAAAGGGGTTCCTGGTCAAGTGGTCCATGGTCCAAGGGGTCCCTGGTCCAGTGGACCCTGGTCAAAGGGATCACTGGTCAAAGTAGTCCCTGGTCAAGTGGTTTCTGGTCAAAGAGGTCCCTGATTAAAGTAGTCCCTGGTCAAAGGGGTCCCTGGTCTAGTGGACCCTGGTCAAAGGGATCCCTGGTCAAAGTAGTCTCTGGTCAAAGAGGTCCCTGGTCTAGTGGAGCCTGGTCAAAGGTGTTCCTGGTCAAAGCTGTTCCTGGTCAAAGGGGTCCCTGGTCAAGTGGTCCCTGGTCAAAGGGGTCCCTGGTCAAGTGGTCCCTGATCAAAGTGGTCCCTGGTCAAAGGGGTCCCTGGTCAAAGAGGTCCCTGGTTAAAGGGGTTCCTGGTCAAAGGTGTCCCTGGTCAAAGTAGTCCCTGGTCAAAGTGGTCCCTGGTCAAGTGGTCTCTGGTCAAAGAGGTCCCTGGTCTAGTGGACCCTAGTCAGAGGGGTCCCTGGTCAATGTAGTCCGTGGTCAAAGTGGTCCCTGGTCAAAGTAGTCCCTGGGCAAGTGGTCCCTGGTCAAAGGGGTCCCTGGTCAAAGGGGTCCCTGGTCTAGTGGACCCTGGTCAAAGGGATCCCTGGTCAAAGTAGTCTCTGGTCAAAGAGGTCCCTGGTCTAGTGGAGCCTGGTCAAAGGTGTTCCTGGTCAAAGCTGTCCCTGGTCAAAGGTGTCCCTGGTCAAGGGGTCCCTGGTCAAAGGGGTCCCTGGTCAAGTGGTCCCTGATCAAAGTGGTCCCTGGTCAAAGGGGTCCCTGGTCAAAGAGGTCCCTGGTTAAAGGGGTTCCTGGTCAAAGGTGTCCCTGGTCAAAGTAGTCCCTGGTCAAAGTGGTCCCTGGTCAAGTGGTCTCTGGTCAAAGAGGTCCCTGGTCTAGTGGACCCTAGTCAGAGGGGTCCCTGGTCAATGTAGTCCGTGGTCAAAGTGGTCCCTGGTCAAAGTAGTCCCTGGGCAAGTGGTCCCTGGTCAAAGGGGTCCCTGGTCAAAGGGGTCCCTGGTCTAGTGGACCCTGGTCAAAGGGATCCCTGGTCAAAGTAGTCTCTGGTCAAAGAGGTCCCTGGTCTAGTGGAGCCTGGTCAAAGGTGTTCCTGGTCAAAGCTGTCCCTGGTCAAAGGTGTCCCTGGTCAAGGGGTCCCTGGTCAAAGGGGTCCCTGGTCAAGTGGTCCCTGATCAAAGTGGTCCCTGGTCAAAGGGGTCCCTGGTCAAAGAGGTCCCTGGTTAAAGGGGTTCCTGGTCAAAGGTGTCCCTGGTCAAAGTAGTCCCTGGTCAAAGTGGTCCCTGGTCAAGTGGTCTCTGGTCAAAGAGGTCCCTGGTCTAGTGGACCCTAGTCAGAGGGGTCCCTGGTCAATGTAGTCCGTGGTCAAAGTGGTCCCTGGTCAAAGTAGTCCCTGGGCAAGTGGTCCCTGGTCAAAGTGGTCCCTGGTCAAAGTAGTCCCTGGGCAAGTGGTCCCTGGTCAAAGGGGTCCCTGGTCAAAGGGGTTTCCGGGAAAAGGGATCCCTTGTCAAAGTGGTCCCTGGTCTAGTGGGCCCTGGTCAATGGAGTTCCTGGTCAAGTTCTGTGGTGAAATGGGTCTCTGGTGAAAGGGATCCCTGGTGAAAGAGGTCCCTGATCTAGTGGGCCCTGGTCAAAGTGGTCCCTGGTCAAGTGATCTCTGGTCAAAGTGGTCCCTGGTCAAGTGGTCCCTGTTCAAAGGGGTCCCTGGTCTAGTGGAACCTGGTCAAAGATGTCCCTGGTCAAAGTGGTCCCTGGTCAAAGTAGTCCCTGGTCAAAGGGGTCCCTGGTCTAGTGGAAACTGGTCAAAGGTGTCCCTGGTCAAAGTGGCCCCTGGTCTAGTGGAAACTGGTCAAAGATGTCCCTGGTCAAAGTGGTCCCTGGTCAAAGTAGTCCCTGGTCAAAGGGGTCCCTGGTCTAGTGGAAACTGGTCAAAGGTGTCCCTGGTCAAAGTGGCCCCTGGTCTAGTGGAAACTGGTCAAAGATGTCCCTGGTCAAAGTGGTCCCTGGTCAAAGTAGTCCCTGGTCAAAGGGGTCCCTGGTCTAGTGGAAACTGGTCAAAGGTGTCCCTGGTCAAAGGGGTCCCTGGTCTAGTGGAACCTGGTCAAAGATGTCCCTGGTCAAAGTGGTCCCTGGTCAAAGTAGTCCCTGGTCAAAGGGGTCCCTGGTCTAGTGGAAACTGGTCAAAGGTGTCCCTGGTCAAAGTGGCCCCTGGTCTAGTGGAAACTGGTCAAAGATGTCCCTGGTCAAAGTGGTCCCTGGTCAAAGTAGTCCCTGGTCAAAGGGGTCCCTGGTCTAGTGGAAACTGGTCAAAGGTGTCCCTGGTCAAAGGGGTCCCTGGTCTAGTGGAACCTGGTCAAAGATGTCCCTGGTCAAAGTGGTCCCTGGTCAAAGTAGTCCCTGGTCAAAGGGGTCCCTGGTCTAGTGGAACCTGGTCAAAGATGTCCCTGGTCAAAGTGGTCCCTGGTCAAAGTAGTCCCTGGTCAAAGAGGTCCCAGGTCAAAGGGTTCCCTGGTTAAAGGGGTTCCTGGTCAAAGTAGTCCCTGATCAAAGGGGTCCTAGGTCAATGGTCCCTGGTCAAAGGGGTCCATGGTCAAGTGGTCCTTGGTCAAAAAAAGGTTCGGAACCACTGATCTAACTAAGCTGACTAAACTGTTCCTCATTGAGGACTTGGGTCTTGGGCGGTGTGTGGCTGAATTCCAAAACTTTTTAATGTTTATGTGTAATTTCTCCTCCTGCAATTTGAATCCATTACAATAACAACAACATACAGTTCCCCTGAGTGGTTCACAGAGCCCAGTCCGAGCAGCAGAGCGTCTTACCTTCACTGCAAAACTTCCCCTGGAAACCGGTAAGGCTGCAATCACATTGCACCTCGCTGTTGATGACGGTGCAGATCCCACCATTGACGCAGGGATTCTGCTTGCTGCACAGGTACTCCATGTCGCTGCGGATGCCCTGGCTGCCCAGGAGTGCCGGGGGCATGTCCGCCACTTTCAGGTTGGCCACAATGCCACGGAAAGGCATCTCATACTTGACGGTGCTGAGCGTGAGAGCCGAGAGGCGGACGTCGGGCGGGATGCCGCCCACGAAGAGGTCGCTTTCCACCGTCATGTCACGCCGCTTGGACTTCACCTCGGCGACACGGGCTTCGCCGTCCACCACTAACATGGTTTCCCGGTAGTTGCGTGTCAAGAGGAGCATGTGCCAGCGGTCGTCGTTGACGGGCGTCTCCAGGTGCAAACTAGCCGGCTCTGCGCAGGAGATGGTGAAGCGCAGGCGGAAGCGCCCTTCCAGAATCAGCAGCTCCAAGAAGTCGCAGTTCCCGCCGTCATCCAGGTAGAGCACCAGCGCCCGGGAGACGTTGGTCTTCAGGCTGAAGCTCAGCTCCCCCAAGGAACTGGCGTCCCACCGCGCATAGCGTGCCCACTGCCCTGTCGTGCCGCTAAACTCCAACGCCGCGCCGCCCGCTCCTGGGCTCAACATCGCGGCCACCACCAGCGCCAAGGGCACCAGCAAACGCACCGGCTTCGCCATGGCAAGCCCCCTCCTACACTCTTCCCTGGAGGCCAGCAATGCCTCCCTCCCTCCGTTGACTTTCAAATCCACATGAGACAAAAGAGTAGCGTTGTGGAGATGTTTGGTATGTCTCTCAAACGGCGAGGAACCCACAGGGACCGCTGGACATGGGGAGGGGGCTCTCTCAAGCAGAACAGTCCCAAGATCTGTGGACCTCAAGGCGGGAAGGTCCTTCCACCTCCCCTGTTCCCCCTCCCCAAGAGCCCGGGACGGCTCCTCTACAGCATCTCCATCCACCAAAGAGTGGGTCAAGCCGAGCAATGCCGAATGTCTCTCCGAGTGGCTCCCAATAATCCTCCAAGGACCATATATTTCTCTTGATGCTCGGAGCAGCCTGCCTTCTTCCCTTTCTCAGCTACTCCGGATTCAAGTTCAGTCTGGAGTGTACATCATAGAAGGCTCAGGCCTGGAAGAAGAGAAGGAAAAGGAAAGAGAGTGAGGAGAAGGAGACAAAAAAGAGGAGAAAAGCAGTCTGGTTGATATATATATATACATACACACACACACACATATACACATATACATATTAGGGCTGGGCAACCATGGAAAATTTTGTTTCTAAACTCGATTCGTTTTGCGTTTCGTTATTTAAAAGAATTCCGAAATTTTTCTTTTAAAAAGTTCGAAATTTACGAAATTACGGAAATTATGAAACAATTACGAAACAATTACGAATCGATTCGTTAATGGCGGACGCAATTGCACAATATGCTAAAAAAACCTCCAAATGGGACAGGGAGAACTTCTGAAGCTTCCCTCTCCCTCTGTTGTTGACTGTTGGTGTGATAATTATATATTTTTTTCACTGATAAAACAAACAACAACCCTAAAACTTGCACCAGACATGCGGAAATAATAACGAAACGATTTCGAAACGATTACGGAACAATTACGAAACAAAATGAAAAATTCGTTTCGATTTTTAGTTGCTCCTGAATGGTTCAATATCGCTTCGTTATAAAAAAAATAACGAATTAATAACGAATTACGAAATTAACGAACGAAACCGCCCAGCCCTAATACATATATATATATACACACACACACATACATACACACACAAACACACACACACTAGCTATCCCCTGCCATGCGTTCAACTCCCACAATTCCTAAACACCTCAGGCCCCTTCCTTTTCACCCTGTAGTCCAGTGTTCCTCAACCTGGGGGTCGGGACCCCTAGGGGGGTCGTGAGGGGGTGTCAGAGGGGTTGCAAAGTTCATCATAAAATGCAGTATTTTCTGTTAGTCATGAGGATTTTGTGTGGGAAGTTTGGCCCAATTCTATCATTGGTGGGGTTCAGAATGCTCTGTGATTGTAGGTGAACTATAAATCCCAGCAACTACAATTCCCAAATGTCAAGATTCTATTTTCTACAAACTCCACCAGTGTTCACATTTGGGCAAATTGAGTATTCGTGCCAAGCTTGGCCCAGATCCATCATTATTTGAGTCCACAGTGATCTCTGGATGTAGGTGAACTACAACTCCAAAACCAAAGGACACGGCCCACCAAACCCTTCCAGTATTTTCTGTTGGTCATGGGAGTTCTGTGTGACAAGTTTGGTTCAAGATTCTATTTCCCCCAAACTCCACCAGTGTTCACATTTGGGCATATTGAGTATTCGTGTAGAGTTTGGTCCAGATCCATCATTGTTTGAGTCCACAGTGATCTCTGGATGTAGGTGAACTACAACTCCAAAACCAAAGGACACGGCCCACCAAACCCTTCCAGTATTTTCTGTTGGTCATGGGGGAACTGTGTGCCAAGTTTGGTTCAATTCCATTTTTGGTGGGGTTCAGAATGCTCTTTGATTGTAGGTGAACTATACATCCCAGGAACCACAACTCCCAAATGTCAAGGTCTGTTTCCCCCAAACTCCATCTGTGTTCATATTTGGGCATATGGAATATTCATGTCAAGTTTGGTCCAGATCCATCATTATTTGAGTCCACAGTGCTCTCTGGATGTAGGTGAACTACAACTCCCAAACTCAAGGTCCGTGCCCATCAATGCCCATGTTGGTCGTGGGAGTCCTGTGTTCCACATTTAGTTCAATTCAATCATTGGTGGAATTCAGAATGCTCTTTGACTGTAGTTGAACTATAAATCCCAGCAACTACAACTCCCAAATGACAAAATCAATTTTTTTTGTGGGAAGGACATACATTGGGTTGTTAGGAGTCTTGTGTCCAAATTTGGTGTCAATTTGTCCAGTGGTTTTTGAGTTCTGTGAATCCCACAAACGAACGTGACATTTTTATTTATATAGATATATACTAGCCATCCCCTGCCAGGCGCTGCTGTGGCCCAGTCTCATGAAAAGTAATGAGAAAGTGTTGGTCTCTAATATATGTCATTTCTTTCTGCTTGTGGGTAAACAGTATTTGTTGCTGTTTCTTTATCAGTGTCGATGTGGAGAGTGTCTGGTTGTTTGTTCTGGAGCATGCAACATATAATTGTCCTTCTTTACGGGGTCCCTTTCAAATCTAGGATACTATATCTCTCTGTGTGTGAATCATATATATCTATATCGATGGCTGGATGGCTCTCTGTCAGGAGGGCTTCGATTACATTTTCTTGCCCTGGTGAAGGGAGTTGGACTGGATGGTCTTAAGTATGTTTTGTTGGTCATGGGGGTTCTGTGTGGGAAGTTTGCCCCAATTCTCTCATTGGTGGAGTTCAGAATGCTGAAATACAACACGGCCTGAGCTCTGCGAGTGCAGCTTTTTTCCGAATGAAGCAGAGAGTGTTTGACGACAGGGACATCCGTAGGGATACCAAAATGCTTATTTATAAAGCTATTGTCCTCCCAACCCTGCTATATGCCTGCGAGACGTGGACTGTCTACAGACGTCAACATTGACACTGAAATACAACACTGCCTGAGCTCTGCGAGTGCAGCTTTTTTCCAAATGAAGCAGAGAGTGTTTGAGGACTGGGACATCCGTAGGGATACCAAGGTGCTTCTTTATAAAGCTATTGTCCTCCCAACCCTGCTATACACCTGCGAGACGTGGACTGTCTACAGACGTCAACATTGACACTGAAATACAACACTGCCTGAGCTCTGCGAGTGCAGCTTTCTTCCAAATGAAGCAGAGAGTGTTTGAGGACTGGGACATCCGTAGGGATACCAAGGTGCTTGTTTATAAAGCTATTGTCCTCCCAACCCTGATATGCACCTGCGAGACGTGGACTGTCTACAGACGTCAACATTGACACTGAAATACAACACTGCCTGAGCTCTGCGAGTGCAGCTTTCTTCCAAATGAAGCAGAGAGTGTTTGAGGACCGGGACATCCGTAGGGATACCAAGGTGCTTGTTTATAAAGCTATTGTCCTCCCAACCCTGCTATACGCCTGCAAAATGTGGACTGTCTACAGACGTCACACGCAACTCCTGGAACTATTCCATCAGCATCGCCTCCAAAAAATCCTGCAAATCTCTTGGGAAGACAAGTGGACAAATGTCTGTGTGCTGGAAGAAGCAAAGACCACCAGCACTGAAGCAATGGTCCTCCACCATCAACTCCGCTGGACTGGCCACGTTGTCCAGATGCCCGACCACCATCTCCCAAAGCAGTTGCTCTACTCCGAACTCAAGAACGGAAAACGGAAAGTTGGACAACAGGAAAAGAGATTGAAAGATAGGCTCAAAGCCAACCTTTAAAAGTCTGGCATAGACACTGAGAACTGGGAAGCCCTGGCCCTTGAGCGCTCCAGCTGGAGGTCAGCTGTGACCAGCAGTGCTGCAGAATTTGAAGAGGCACGAATGGAGGGTGAAAGAGAGAAATGTGTCAATAGGAAGGTGCGTCAAGCCAACCCCTATGGGATCGCCTTCCACCTGGAAACCGATATCCTCACTGTGGGAGAAGATGCAGATCAAGAATAGGGCTCCACAGTCACCCAAGGACCCATGCCAGGACACCAACCTTGGGGGACAATCTTACTCGGACAACAAGGGATCGCCTAAATAAAGTATCATCACCATTATGTCATTTTTTTCAATTTCCTGGACGAGTTGTGTCAGCTCAGGTCCACCTTCTTTAAAAATTTCAGCAGGGCTCCCATCAGGTCTGCTGGCTTTGTTATTTTTTTAATCGGCGGATGACTTTGCTGACTTACTCCAAACTCACTACATGAGTGGATTTCCCTTCCAAAGGGTAGACTTCTCTAGAGAGAGACTTGCCAAGAGGAAGGCGTGTCAAGCCAACCCCGACCGGGACCACCTTCCACCTGGAAACCGATATCCTCACTGGTAGAGGAATAGGGCTCCACAGTCACCTACAGACTCACCCTGGAGGATTATCCTACTCGGACAATGAGGGGTCGCCTAAATACAGCATCATCACTATCATGTCATTTTTTCAATTTGCTGGTGGAGTTGTGTCAGCTCAAGTCCAACTTTTTTAAAAATTTCAGCAGAGATCCCATCAGGTCTGCTGGCTTTGTTATTTTTTTAATTGGCGGATGACTTTGCTGACTTACTCCAAACTCACTACAGGAGTGGATTTCCCTTCCAAAGGGTAGACTTCTCTAGGGAGAGACTTGCCAAGAGGAAGGTGTGTCAAGCCAACCCCAACTGGGACCGCCTTCCACCTGGAAACCGATATCCTCACTGTGGGAGGAATAGGGCTCCACAGTCACCTACAGACTCACCCTGGAGGATTATCCTACTCGGACAATGAGGGGTCGCCTAAATACAGCATCATCACCATCATGTCATTTTTTCAATTTGCTGGTGGAGTTGTGTCAGCTCAAGTCCAACTTCTTTAAAAATTTCAGCAGGGATCCCATCAGGTCCGCTGGCTTTGTTATTTATTTAATTGGCAAATGACTTTGCTGATTTACTCCAAACTCACTACAGGAGTGAATTCCCCTTCCAAAGGGTAGACTTCCCAAGAAGAGGGCGTGTCAAGCCATCCCGACCAGGACCGCCTTCCACCTGGAAGACGATACCCTCACTGTAGGAGGAATAGGGCTCCACAGTCACCTACGGACTCACCCTGGAGGATTATCCTACTCGGACGATGAGGGGTCACCTAAATAAAGCATCATCACCATCATGTCATTTTTTCAATCTGCTGGTGGAGTTGTGTCAGCTCAGGTCCACCTTCTTTAAAAATTTCAGCAGGGATCCCATCAGGTCCGCTGACTTTGTTATTTTTTTTAATTGGCGGATGACTTTGCTGACTTACTCCAAACTTGCTACAGGAGTGAATTTCCCTTCCAAAGAGTAGACTTCCCAAGAGGAGGGCGTGTCAAGCCAACCCCGACCGGGACCGCCTTCCACCTGGAAACCGATACCCTCATTGTGGGAGGAAAAGGGCTCCACAGTCACCTACAGACTCACCCTGGAGGATTATCCTACTCAGACAATGAGGGGTCACCTAAATAAAGCAACATCACCATCATGTCATTTTTTCAATCTGCTAGTGGAGTTGTGTCCGCTCAGGTCCACCTTCTTTAAAAATTTCAGCAGGGATCCCCTCAGGTCCGCTGGTTTTGTTATTTTTTTTAATTGGCGGATGACTTTGCTGACTTACTCCAAACTTGCTACAGGAGTGAATTTCCCTTCCAAAGGGTAGACTTTCCAAGAGGAGGGCGTGTCAAGCCATCCCGACCAGGACCGCCTTCCACCTGGAAAATGATACCCTCACTATGGGAGGAGATGCAGATCAAAAATAGGGCTCCACAGTCACCTACGGACCCACCCTGGAGGATTATCCTACTCGGACAATGAGGGATCACCTAAGTAAAGCATCATCACCATCATGTCATTTTTTCAATCTGCTGGTGGAGTTGTGTCAGCTCAGGTTCAACTTCTTTAAAAATTTCAGCAGGGATCCCATCAGGTCCGCTGGCTTTGTCAAGAATAGGGCTCCACAGCCACCTATGGACCCACCCTGGAGGATTATCCTACTCGGACAATGAGGGGTCACCTAAGTAAAGCATCATCACCATCATGTCATTTTTTCAATCTGCTGGTGGATTTGTGTCAGCTCAGGTCCACCTTCTTTAAAAATTTCAGCAGGGATCCCATCAGGTCCGCTGGCTTTGTCAAGAATAGGGCTCCACAGTCACCTATGGACCCACCCTGGAGGATTATCCTACTCAGACAATGAGGGGTCACCTAAGTAAAGCATCATCACCATCATGTCATTTTTTTAATCTGCTGGTGGAGTTGTGTCAGCTCAGGTCCACATTCTTTAAAAATTTCAGCAGGGATCCCATCAGGTCCGCTGGCTTTGTCAAGAATAGGGCTCCACAGTCACCTACGGACCCACCCTGGAGGATTATCCTACTCAGACAATGAGGGGTCACCTAAGTAAAGCATCATCACCATCATGTCATTTTTTTAATCTGCTGGTGGAGTTGTGTCAGCTCAGGTCCACATTCTTTAAAAATTTCAGCAGGGATCCCATCAGGTCCGCTGGCTTTGTCAAGAATAGGGCTCCACGGTCACCTACCCTGGAGGATTATCCTACTCAGACAATGAGGTAAGTAAAAGTATGTTTTAGGTAAGTAAAACTATGTAGGAGCATAGTGTCTAGATCTAAGGAAGTAATGCTACCCATGCTCTATTCTGCTTTGGTTAGACCACATCTGGAATATTGTGTCCAATTCTGGGCACCACAATTCAAGAGAGATATTGACAAGCTGGAATGTGTCCAGAGGAGGGCGACTAAAATGATCAAGGGTCTGGAGAACAAGCCCTATGAGGAGCGGCTTAGGGAACTGGGCATGTTTAGCCTGAAGAAGAGAAGGCTGAGAGGAGATATGATAGCCATGTATAAATATGTGAGAGGAAGCCACAGGGAGGACGGAGCAAGCTTGTTTTCTGCTTCCTTGGAGACTAGGACGCAGAACAATGGCTTCAAAGTACAAGAGAGGAGATACCATCTGAACGTGAGGAAGAACTTCCTGACTGTGAGAGCCGTTCAGCAGTGGAACTCTCTGCCCCGGAGTGTGGTGGAGGCTCCTTCTTTGGAAGCTTTTAAGCAGAGGCTGGATGGCCATCTGTCAGGGGTGATTTGAATGCAATATTCCTGCTTCTTGGCAGGGGGTTGGACTGGATGGCCCATGAGGTCTCTTCCAACTCTTTGATTCTATGATTCTATGTCTCAACAGTCCAAAAAGCAAAGCAGCAAATACAGAGTCGCATCCAAGCCCATCCCAACCTTCTCCAAATTTTTCCTCCCGCAGCTCCTGAGCATGTCTGTGCAGGGCTGGGAGGAATAGGTTGCATTTTTCCCCTCACCTCTTGCAGGATCAGGACCTCGGTGTCACTCACAGTGCTAATGCAATGCAAATTTCATTCCCGTCAAATTGCCTTTTTGGAATGATTACCCTTGTAACTGACTGTCAGAGAAGCAATTTATTTCTCTCCCCCCCCCCCCCTCCACTCCCCGCACTCCCCAGCGCCTGCTGCTCTAGGAGGAGGCTGCATTTGCATCTTGTTACTGCATAAGAGCTTGATTATTTATAGCATGGGAGGGGGAAATGTACTAGAAGCGAACGGGGAAGGGATGGGAGCGGAAAGGCAAAGTGGAAGGGAAGAGAGATCCCCGCTTTATCATGCCAGCCCAGTCAACTTTCCCACCCAACACATCCAAGATCTCGGTTCTTATCACAACTGCAGCCACGCATACAAATCCCCTTTGTCACCTTAAAGAAAGGTAAAGCTTTTCCTCTGACATTAAGTCTAGTTAGGTCCGACTCTGGCGCTCATCCCCATTTTGAAGCCGAAGAGCCGGCGTTATCCGTAGACACTTCCAAGGTCATGTGGCAGGTAATGGAGAGATATTGGAAATACAGATATTTATCTATATAAATAAAAAATGTAATGTTCGTTTGTGGGATTAACATAACTCAAAAACCACTGGACAAATTGACACGAAATTGGACTGACCTTGAAGGAGCTGGGGGTGGTGACGGCTGACAGGGAGCTCTGGCGTGGGCTGGTCCACGAGGTCACGAAGAGTCGGAGACGACTGAACGAATGAACAACAACAACAACAACATACCCCTAACAGACCAACGAGTGACCATCACTCATAACCCCCCACCCCAAAAAAAAAATCAGCGGAAAGAACTTAAAAACCCAAAAAAGCTAAATTACAGAAAACTAAATGACGATACAGAAAAAAGGGAAGGAAGAGGAGATTCCATCTGAACATGAGGAAGAACTTCCTGACTGTGAGAGCCGTTCAGCAGTGGAACTCTCTGCCCCGGAGTGTGGTGGAGGCTACTTCTTTGGAAGCTTTTAAACAGAGGCTGGATGGCCATCTGTCAGGGGTGATTTGAATGCAATATTCCTGCTTCTTGGCAGAATGGGGTTGGACTGGATGTCCCATGAGGTCTCCTCCAACTCTTGGATTCTATGATTCTATGATTCTAAGAGGGAAAGGGAGAAAGAAAGAAAGAAAGAAAGAAAGGAAGAAAGAAGCATGGAAGCAAAGAATGAAGGAAAGAAGGAAAGAGGTAAAGAAGGAAGAAAGGAGAAGGAAAAGAAAAAGGAGGGAAGGAAGGAAGGAGAAGGAAAGAACAAAGGAAGGAAGGAAGGAAAGAGAGAAGGAAGGAAGGATAGAAGCAAAAAAGCAAAGGAAGTAAAGAGGTAAAGAAGGAAGAAAGGAGAAGGAAAAGAAAAAGGAGTGAATGAAGGAAGGAGAGAAGGAAAGAACAAAAGAGGGAGCAAAGGAAGGAGGGAAGGAAAGAAGGAAAGAGAGAAGGAAGGAAGGATGGAAGCAAAAAAGCAAAGGAAGGAATGAGGTAGAGAAGGAAGAAAGGAGAGAAAGGAGAAGGAAAAGAAAAGGAGGGAATGAAGGAAGGAGAGAAGGAAAGAACAAAAGAGGGAGCAAAGGAAGGAGGGAAGGAAAGAAGGAAAGAGAGAAGGAAGGAAGGATGGAAGCAAAAAAGCAAAGGAAGGAATGAGGTAGAGAAGGAAGAAAGGAGAGAAAGGAGAAGGAAAAGAAAAAGGAGGGAAGGAAGGAAGGAGAGAAGGAAAGAATGAAAGAGGGAGTGAAGGAAGGAGGGAGGGAAAGAAGGAAAGAGAGAAGGAAGGAAGGATGGAAGCAAAAAGGAAAGGAAGTAAAGAGGTAAAGAAGGAAGAAAGGAGAAGGAAAAGAAAAAGGAGGGAAGGAAGGGAGAGAAGGAAAGAACGAAAGAGAGAAGGAAGGAAGGATGGAAGCAGAAAAGCAAAGGAATGAAAGAGGTAGAGAAGGAAGAAAGGAGAGAAAGGAGAAGGAAAAGAAAAAGGAGGGAATGAAGGAAGGAGAGAAGGAAAGAACAAAAGAGGGAGCAAAGGAAGGAGGGAAGGAAAGAAGGAAAGAGAGAAGGAAGGAAGGATGGAAGCAAAAAAGCAAAGGAAGGAATGAGGTAGAGAAGGAAGAAAGGAGAGAAAGGAGAAGGAAAAGAAAAAGGAGGGAATGAAGGAAGGAGAGAAGGAAAGAACGAAAGAGGGAGCGAAGGAAGGAAAGAAGGAAAGAGAGAAGGAAGGAAGGAAGGATGGAAGCAAAAAGCAAAGGAAGGAAAGAGGTAGAGAAGGAAAAAAGGAGAGAAAGGAGAAGGAAAAAAAGAGGGAAGGAAGGAGAGAAGGAAAGAACGAAAGAGGGAGCGAAGGAAGGAGGGAAGGAAAGAGAGAAGGAAGGAAGGATGGAAGCAAAAAGGAAAGGAAGGAAAGAGCGAACAATACTCAAACGTGCAGATGTTAAATTTGTAGAGCCTTTGGCAAATTTAAGGATGGAATTAGATGGGCTATTATAAGGTGTATTTCTCTGTGTCTGCGTGTCATCAAAAATAGCCATGCGTGTCAGTGGTGACACGCGTGTCATAGGTTCACCATCATGGCACCGGAGGCTCAGCTGATAATAAACATATTTTTCTGACCTCCAAACAAAGGATCGCTCTTGGTATTATCTCTCCTACATGCTGCTACATGAGTGCATGGAGAACGGTTACCTTTGCGCCAAAGCGGTACCTATTGATCTACTCACATTTGCATGTTTTCAAACTGCTAGGTTGGCAGAAGCTGGGCCTAACAGTGGGAGCTCACCCTGCTCGCCGGATTCGAACCTGTTACTTTTCGGTCAACAAGTTCAGCAGGTCACCGGTTGCGCCACTGGCGGCTCCTTGTAATCTTAACGTCAACATTAAACTATGTGAGAATGAGAGGCACCTTTCGACCAGCACATAGAACCAAGAGTTCAGAGGGCTCATTGATTGCAGGTGAACTATACATCCCACACATGTTTTGGACAGTAGCTCTCAGAATCTATTACCATTGGTCCCAAACATCTGGAGAGAGAAATGTTATTTGTTTACAAGCTTGGATACCCAGCATTGCCTGAATTATTTGGAAAAGTCATTTTTTTTATTGTACAGAATACATAAGGTTGTGGGTGAACTACAAATCCCATTATGCCAAGTTAACTTGAATCAGTACTTAAAGTTTGTTATGTTGGGCAAGTTTGCTTCAGATGCATCGTCGGAGGGGTTCAGTGCACTCTCTTGCTGTAGGGTAAACTACAACTCCCACTATGCTGACCAGGTCTGTGTGCTAAGTTTGGTCCAGATCAATCAGTACTTGGGTTCACTGGATGTAGGTGAACTACAGCTCCCCCAAATCAAGGTGAATTTTCCCCAAAAACCTCCAGGTTTTTTTTTCTAGTAATGGGAGTTTTGTGTGCCAAGTTTGGTCCAATTCCATCTTTGGTGGAATTCAGAGGGTTCATTGATTGCAGGCGAACTATACATCCCAGTACCTACAACTCCAAAATATCAAGGACAATTCCCCTCAAAAACCACCAGGATCCAAATTTGGGCATATCAGGTATGAATGCCAAGTTTGGTCCAGATCCATCATAGCGCATTCTGGATGTAGGTGAACTACAACTCCTCTAAATCCCTCCAAAGACCTCTAGTACTTTTTCTTGGTCATGTGGCTTATATGTGCCAAGTTAGTTCCAGATCCATCGTTGTTGGAGTTCAGAGTGCTCTTAGATTGCAGGTGAACTATACATCCCAGGACTTACAACTCCTATAAATCGTGGTGAATTCTCCCCAAACCTTTCTAGTATGTTCTGTTGTTGATCAACTCTTCTGTTTGCTGTGTGCCATAGGAAAGAATAGGAAAGGGTTAAGGGAGAGGCAGTGAGCATGCAAATTCCACACCAATTGAGAGTAAGAAACACTGAGATGTCTGTGGTGGAGGAAACACGTAAAATCTAGTTGCTCATTAGTTCTGCGCCACAGAAAAGAGTAGTAAAGGGTTAAGGGAGAGGCAGTGGGTGGGATCATGCAAATTCCACACCAATGGGGAGAGTAGGAAACACTGGGATGCCCCACACCAATTGAGAGTAAGAAACACTGGGATGTCTGTGGTGGAGGAAACATGAAAAATCTAGTTGCTCATTAGTTCTGCACCACAGAAAAGAGTAGGAAAGGGTTAAGGGAGAGGCAGTGGGTGAGATCATGCAAATTCCACACCAATGGGGAGAGTAGGAAACACTGGGATGCCCCACACCAATTGAGAGTAAGAAACACTGGGATGTCTGTGGTGGAGGAAACACGTAAAATCTAGTTGCTCACTAGTTCTGCGCCACAGAAAAGAGTAGGAAAGGGTTAAGGGAGAGGCAGTGGGCGGGATCATGAAAATTCCACACCAATGGAGAGAGTCAGAAACACTGGGATACCCCACACATACACACATCATTAAATCCTTCAAACAGGGGTGGGCAATGGGACTTTTTAGAATTGCAGTTTCCACAATCCTTTAGTTACATTGGCGGGAAGTGATGGGAATTGTAGTCCGGATCACCATGGGGACAGAATGCTGGACTCAACAGGTTCTTCTGAGCTTCAGACTCACCAATATTAGTCTGCTCCTCTTTCCACCCCATTAAATCCTACCCAGTTTGATGCCAACTTAAACAGGTACCCCCCCCCCAAATTTGAAAGGTGGTGGGGAGGGTCTGGTCTCCATAGCAACGGCAGGGATACGGCATCATGCAAATGAGCCGCGCAGAGCACGGGGGTTATTTATAAATTCTCCCTCGTCTGCCGCACCTCATTGGGTAATGGGCATAATTAACATTCGGCTTCTAATTAGCCAATCAAATTAAATTCCGCACCTGCAATGGGTGCTTGATTGAAGCGAGCTGCAAGCCTCGTTCAGTCTCTGGGCCCCCGCACCCACTGCCACTCACTCCCACGTCTCTGAAGGGCTGCGGGTGAGGATCCAAAGCTAAAGGCACCCCCCCCAAAAAAAAACCCAGACACCTCTCCCTTGCCTTCTCACAGCAAAGTTCAAAAACTCCAAAAAGGTGATCTGGATGGCCATCTGTCGGGAGGGTTTTGATTGTATTTCTCTGCCTGCTTGGGGACCCGGCGCTGCCCGGGTTATTAGAGAAAGGAATTGTATATCAAGGTTGGTGTTTATCAGTTATTTATATGGCTCGCAGTGGTCTCAGGAAGTTAGTGAAGGTACTGTGAGTCCCATCGTCTGTGGTCCATCGTCCTCCAAACTGCACCAGGATGGAGAGTGGGTCATGGGGGCTCTGTGTGCCAAATTTGGTCTTTAGCAGTCACTAGCTTGGGGACCCGGCGCTGCCAGGGTTTTTAGAGAAAGTGGGTAATGCCGGTTCTGTATGCCAAGTTTGGTCTTTATTGGTCATTGGATGATGGTTGCATTGTTTTCAGGAAGTGAGTGAAGGTACTTGAAGTCCCATCATCCATGGTCCACCCTCCTCCAAACAGCAGCAGGATATAGAGTGGGTCATGGGGGCTCTGTGTGCCAACTTTGGTCTTTATCAGTCATTGGGTGAGGGTGGCAGTGGTTTCAGTAAGTGAGTGAAGGTACTGCAAGTCCCATCATCCAAAGTCCATCCTCCTTCAAACTGCAGCAGGATGCAGAGTGGGTCATGGGGGCTCTGTGTGCTAAGTTTGGTCTTTATCGGTCATTGGATTAGGGTCGCAGTGGTTTCAGTAAGTGAGTATAGGTACTGCAAGTCCCATCATCCATGGTATGCCCTACTCCAAACCGCAGTAGGATGTAGAGTGGGTCATGGGGGCTCTATGTGCCAAGTTTGGTCTTGATTGGTCATTAGAAGAGGGTTGCAGCAATCTTTGGAAGGGAGTGGAGGTACTTGAAGTCCCTTCATCCATGGTCTCTCCTCCTCCAAACTGCACCAGGATGTAGAGTGGGTCACTGGAGCTCCATGTGCCAAGTTTAGTCTTGATTAGTCATTGGCGAGGGTCTCCGTGGTCTCAGGAAGTGAGCAAAGGTACTGCAAGTCCTATCATCCATCTCCAAAGTTTTCCAAACAACACTGGTCTATCCCCAGGATTGGATGGGATGGATCTAAGATTTTATGATTCTAGGTCAGGTATGGGCAAACTTTTGGGCCACATGGTGGGCTCGCCCTGCCCTTTCCTCCCCTTCCTCTTTCGGAGGAAGAAAGGGAAGGAAAGACAGGAAATATTTCCATCCCAAAAGACGGTGGACGGAAGAGAAAACAGCGTATCCATGAGACCCTATATTGCAGTGTTTCTCAACCTGGGGGTCGCGGCCCCTGGAGGGGTCATGCGGAGATATCAGAGGGGTCGCCAAAAACCATCAGAAAACACAGTATTTTCTGTTGGTCGTGGGGGTTCTGTGTGGAAAATTTGGCCCAATTCTCTCATTGGTGGGGTTCAAATGTTATTTGATTGTAGGTGAACTATAAATCCCAGCAACTACCAACTCCCATATATAATCTATATAATTAAAAATGTGATGTTCATTTATGGGATTAACATAACTCAAAAACCACTGGACAAATTGACATGGAATCTGGACACTATAACCTTAATAGACCAATGAGTGACCATTACTCATAACCCCCCCCCCCCAAAAAAACAGTGGAAAGGACTTAAAAACCCAAAAAAGCTAAATGACAAAAAGCTACAGAAAATACATAAAAAAGGAAGGAAGGAAGGAAGGAAGGAAGGAAGGAAGGAAGGAAGGAAGGAAGGAAGGAAGGAAGGGAAAGAGGGAGGGAAAGAAAGGAGGCAAGAGAGAAGAAAGCATGGAAGCAAAGAGTGAAGGAAGGAAAGAGGTAGAGAAGGAGGAAAAGAGAGAAAGAGGGAGGGAAAGGAAAGGGGAGGAAGGAAAGAAAGAAAGAGGTAGAGCAGGAAGGAAGGAAGGAAGGAAGGAAGGAGGGAAGGAGCGAATGAAAGAAAAAGGAAAGGAAGGAAAGATGGAGGGAGGGAAGGAAGGGGGGATAGAAGGAGAAAAAGAGGGAGGAGAGGGAAGAAGGAAAGAGAGAAGGAAGCATGGAAGCAAAGAGCGAAGGAAGGAAGGAAAGAGGTAGAGAAGGAAGAAAATAGTGAAAGAGGGAGAGAAGGAATGAAGGAAAGACAGAAGGGAGGATGGAAGCAAAAAGCGAGAGAAGGAAGGAAAGAGGTAGAGAAGGAAGAAAGGAGAGAAAGAGGAAGGAAAAGAAAAAGTGGGGAGGGAAAGAAAGAGGTAGGGAAGGAAGGAAGGAGAGAAGGAAAGGAAAAAAAGGAAAGGAATGAAAGACAGAGCGAAGGAAGGGGAAAGAAGGAAAAAGAGGAAGAGGAGGAAAGAAGGAAAGGGAGAAGGAAGCATGGAAGCAAAGAGGAAATGAAGGAAAGAGGTAGAGAAGGAAGAAAAGAGAGAAAGAGGGAGGGAAACAAAAGGGGAGGAAGGAAAGAAAGAGGTAGAGCAGGAAGGAAGGAAGGAGAGAAGGAAAGAAAAGGGGAAAGAAAGAAGGAGCGAAGGAAGGAGGGATAGAAAGAGAAAAAGAGGGAGGGGAGGAAAGAAGGAAAGAGAGAGGGAAGCATGGAAGCAAAGAGCAAAGGAAGTAAGGAAAGAGGTAGGGAAGGAAGAAAAGAGAGAAAGAGGGAGGGGAGGAATGAAGGAAAGACACAAAAAGTGAAGGAAGGAAGGAAAGAGGTAGAGAAGGAAGAAAGGAGGGAAAGAGGAAGGGAAAGAAAAAGTGGGGAGGGAAAGAAAGAGGTAGAGAAGATAGGAAGGAGAGAAGGAAAGAAAAAGGAAAGGAAGGAAAGAGGGAGCGAAGGAAGGGGGAAAGAAGGAAAAAGAGGAAGAGGAGGAAAGAAGGAAAAGGAGAAGGAAGCATGAAAGCAAAGAGGGAGGGAGGAAGGAAGGAAGTAGGTAGAGAAGGAAGAAAAGAGAGAAATACGGAGGGAAAGAAAAGGGGAGGAAGGAAAGAAAGAGGTAGAGCAGGAAGGAAGGAGAGAATGAAAGAAAAAAGGAAAGGAAGGAAAGAAGGGAAGAGAGAAGGAAGGGTGGAAGCAAAAAGCGAGAGAAGGAAGGAAAGAGGTAGAGAAGGAAGAAAAGAGAGAAAGAGGGAGGAAAAGTAAAAGTGGGGAGGGAATGAAAGAGGTAGAGAAGGAAGGAAGGAGAGAAGGAAAGAAAAAAGAAAAGGAAGGAAAGAGGGAGCGAAGGAAGGAGGGAAAGAAGGAGAGATAGAGGGAGGGAAGGTTGACCACAGCAATGTGTGTCAGGTACAGCTAGTAGTAGTAGTAGTAGTAGTAGTAGTTGATGATGATGATGATGATGATGATGTTTCCTTCGCTTAGAACAGTGGTTCTCAACCTTCCTATTGCCACGACCCCTTCATAGAGTTCCTCCTGTTGTGGTGACCCCCCAACCATAAAATCATTTTCATTACTACTTCATAACTGTCATTTTGCTACTGATATCAATTGTAATGTAAATATCTGATGTATTTTCATTTACTGGACCAAATTTGGCACAAATACTCAATGCACCCACGTTTTATTACTTGTGGGGTTTGGGGGGAGGTTGATTTTGTCATTGGGGAGTTGTAGTAGCTGGGATTTATAGTTCACCTTCAATCAAAGAGCCTACTGAACTCCACCAATGATGGAATTGAACCAAACTTGGCACACGGAATGCCCATGACCAACAGAAAACACTTTGGTGGGACGTTGAGTTTGGGAGTTGTAGTTCACCTACATCCAGGTAGACCACTGTGAACTTAAACAATAATGGATCTGGACCAAACTTGGCATGGATACTCAATATGCCCAAATGTGAACAGTGGTGGAGTTTGGGGAAGATAGACATTGACACTTGTGAGTTGTAGTTACTGAGATTTCTAGTTCGCCTACAATCAAAGAGCATTCTGAACCCCACCATAGAATCATAGAATCATAGAATCAAAGAGTTGGAAGAGACCTCATGGGCCATCCAGTCCAACCCCATTCTGCCAAGAAGCAGGAATATTGCATTCAGATCACCCCTGACAAATGGCCATCCAGCCACTGTTTCAAAGCTTCCAAAGAAGGAGCCTCCACCACATTCCGGGGCAGAGAGTTCCACTGCTGAACAGCTCTCATAGTCAGGAAGTTCTTCCTCATGTTCAGATGGAATCTCCTCTCTTGTAGTTTGAAGCCATTGTTCCCTTGCGTCCTAGTCTCCAAGGAAGCAGAAAACAAGCTTCCTCCCTCCTCCTCCCTGTGGCTTCCTCTCACATATTTATACATGGCTATCATATCCCCTCTCAGCCGTCTCTTCTTCAGGCTAAACATGCCTAAACATGCCAGTGACAGAACTGGGCCACACTTCCCACACAGAAACCCCATGACCAACAGAAAATACTGTGTTTTCTGATGGTCTTTGGCGACCCCTCTGACACTCCCTCGCGACCCCTCCAGGGGTCCCGACCCCCAGGTTGAGAAACACTGGCTTAGAATCCGAGGGCTGGAAGGGACCCCCAGTCTGGGTGAGGACTTAAATTGTGTCTTCCTTCCTGGCAGATGGGGGTTGGACTGGATGCCCCCTTGAGGTCCCTTATTTATTTATTTATTTATTTGCTTTACTTCTATACCGCCTTTCTCAGCCGAAATGGCGACTCAAGGCGGTTTACATAGTAAAGGGTTAACACAACAACATCAAAAGGCAGTTAAAAACACATTATACAAAACATATCAAGTCAAAAAACAATCATTATCAAAGACGTGCGCCTCAACAAACAAATCAGAATCAGAATCTGCAATCATAATCCGTTATACCAGTTCCTATGTTCAGTTGTACCATCTTACTGTGTTTCATTGCACTATTTAGCCAAACGCTTGTTCATAAAGCCAAGTCTTGACCTTCCTCCGAAATGCCAACAGTGAAGGGGCCTGTCTGATGTCCACAGGTAGGGCGTTCCACAGCTGAGGGACCACCACCGAGAAGGCCCTGTCTCTCGTCCCCGCCAACCGCGCCTGAGATGCGGGCGGGACCGAGAGCAGGGCCTCCCCAGATGATCTTAACGTCCTAGTCGGTTCATAGGAGGAGATGCGTTCGGAGAGGTAAGTAGGGCCAGAACCGTTTAGGGCTTTATAGGCTAAAGCCAGCACCTTGAATTGTGCCCGGTAGCATATTGGCAGCCAGTGGAGCTGGCGCAACAGAGGAGTGGTGTGCTCCCTGAGTGCCGCTCCTGTTAGTAGCCTGGCTGCTGAGCATTGGACCATTTGAAGCTTCCGAGCAGTCTTCAAGGGCAACCCCACGTAGAGAGTGTTGCAGTAGTCTAAGCGGGATGTAACCAGAGCGTGGACTACCGTGGCCAAGTCAGACTTCCCAAGGTACGGTCGCAGCTGGCGCACGAGTTTTAACTGTGCGAATGCTCCCCTGGTCACCGCCGAAACCTGGGGTTCCAGGCTCAGCGATGAGTCCAGGGTCACACCCAGACTGCGAACCTGTGTCTTCAAGGGGAGTGCGACCCCATCCAGCACAGGCTGTAACCCTGTGCCCTGTTCGGCCTTGCGACTGACCAGGAGTACCTCTGTCTTGTCTGGATTCAGTTTCAATTTGTTCGCCTTCCAACTCAGTGATCCTACAAGTCAGCTTCCTATCCCCTTACCAACTTCAGTGCCGCCTCTCTTCTGCCAAGGTGCCCTTCCCAATAGAGGCCTATCCGGCTATAGCTCTGACCCGCTGACCCTTGGGTGCCCTGCTCTTGACCTGGGCAACTGGAGGCACATTGGAGGAAGGTTGGCGAGAAAGAGCATGGCAACCAAAGAGACCCCCTCCCAAGGCAGCCTGGAGGAGGACGGCCCGGCTCCAAGTGCCCAATCGACCTGTGCCGGAGCAACAAGCGGGAGAGAAGGAAGGAGAGGGAGCAACCCTTGCCCGCCCTGCAGCACCCGCTGCTATTAATAAAGGCTTCCGTCATGCCTGGGCAGCACTGGGCCGCCGGTGGCATCCGCTACAACCAGGAAAACAACCTCAGAAAGAGAGAGAGAGAGAGATGGAGGCACACCACCAAAGGGTCACAATATACTTCCCCCCTGACGCAAAACAGCCTCGCTCCAAGGCAACGGCTCTACATTCCCGAACCGGCTGCCCATCATGTGTCACTTGGAATCGAAGGGCTGGAAAGGACCACAAAGACCATCCAGTCCAACCCAAAAAGGAAGGAAGGCACTACCCAAGCCCTTCCCAACAGATGGCCATTCAGCCTCGAAGACATTTTGTGGGAAAACAGGGCTAGAGAATCATCGGCTCCCAGAGTTGGGAAGGGTCATCCAGACCAAGTTGTCTCTGGTTGCTTCTGGATCGGCCTGCCTCAGGGGAGCGTGCTTGCTCCATCCATGTTCAACATCTACACAAATGACCAGCCACTGTCAGAAGGGACAGAGAGTTTCATCTATGCTGATGATCGTGCCATCACCACTCAAGCAGGGAGCTTTGAGATGGTTGAACAGAAGCTCTCCGAAGCTCTAGGTGCTCTTACTGCGTATTACAGAGAAAACCAGCTGATCCCTAATCCATCTAAAACACAGACATGCGCCTTTCACCTTAAGAACAGACAAGCATCCTGAGCTCTGAGGATCACCTGGGAAGGAATCCCACTGGAGCATTGCAGCACACCCAAATACCTGGGAGTCACTTTGGACCATGCTCTGACCTACAAGAAGCACTGCCTGAATATCAAGCAAAAAGTGGGCGCTAGAAACAACATCATACGAAAGCTGACTGGCACAACCTGGGGATCACAACCAGACACAGTGAAGACATCTGCCCTTGCGCTATGCTACTCTGCTGCTGAGTATGCATGCCCAGTGTGGAACACATCTCACCACACTAAAACAGTAGATGTGGCTCTTAATGAGACATGCCGCATTATCACGGGGTGTCTGCGCCCCACACCACTGGAGAAATTACACTGCTTAGTCGGTATTGCACCACCTGACATCCGCCGGGAAGTAGCAGCCAATAGTGAAAGGACCAAGGCAGAGACATCTCCAGCTCATCCCGTTTGGGTATCAGCCAGCATGTCAACGACTTAAATCAAGGCATAGTTTTCTTAGATCTACAGAGACACTCGATGGAACACCCCAGCAAGCGAGAGTCCAAAAGTGGCAGGCCCAAACCCAGCACCTCAATCCATGGGTAATACCAAATGAGAGACTCCCCCCTGGGCACACAGAAGACTGGGCAACTTGGAAGGCACTGAACGGACTGCTCTCAGGCACCACGAGATGCAGAGCCAATCTTAAGAAATGGGGCCACAGGGTGGAATCCTCGGCATGTGAGTGCGGAGAAGAGCAAACCACTGACCACCTGCTGCAATGCAACCTGAGCCCAGCCACATGCACAAGGGAGGACCTTCTTGCAGCAACACCAGAGGCACTCCAAGGGGCCAGATACTGGTCAAAGGACATTTAACCAACTACCAAGTTTGCAAAATCTGTGTGTTTTTTTCTTTTTCTTTTTCTTTTTAATCTGTGTGTTTGTTTTGTTCTGTTAGAATTGTGATACAGTGATATGGTTGCTGGTGACACGATAAATAAATATCCAGACCAAAATGGGAGGGAGATTTTGGAGACACTTCTCTCTCTCCCTTAATGTCCATTCAACAGAATCAACACTGCCATATAAAATCAAGATGATCTGCTCTGAACTGGATTGTATGGCTGTGTAGAAGGGACCCCGGAGTATTAGCCTGTTATGGAGCAGGAACGAGAGGGGCCAGGCGAGGCTCAAGGGTCCGGCCCCTTTGGGAAGAGGATCGCCCGGCAGAGAGGCAAGAAAGCCGAGGCTCCCCCCGGAGTGCTAGGGCTGTTGTGAGCTGAGGGGGCGCTCCTCAAGTGGCGGTCGAGGGGCATTTACAGAGGTGCCTCTGCACCCCTGGCAAAAAAAGTGTTCTGCGACCGCTTACTTCACATAATGGACGAACCGCCCCTGTATGTATGTATATGTGTGTGTGTGTGTGTATGTATGTATGTATGCATGTATATGAGTGTGTGTGTGTGTATGTATATGTGTGTATGTGTGTATGTATGTGTATGTATGTGTATATGTGTGTATGTATGTGTGTGTATGTGTATGTATGTGTATATGTGTGTATGTGTATGTGTATGTATGTATGTGTGTATATAAGTGTGTGTGTATGTATGTATGTATATGTGTGTATGTATGTGTATGTATGTGTGTATATGAGTGTGGGTGTGTATGTATATGTGTGTGTATGTATGTGTATGTATGTGTATATGTATGTGTATGTGTATGTGTATGTATGTGTGTGTATGAGTGTGTGTGTATGTATGTATATGTGTGTGTATGTGTGTATGTGTGTGTATGTATGTGTATGTGTGTATGTATTTGTGTGTATGTATGTGTATGTGTATGTATGTATGTGTGTATATGAGTGTGTGTGTATGTATGTGTATGTATGTATATATCTGTGTATATGAGTGTGTGTGTATGTGTATATGTGTGTGTATGTATGTGTGTGTGAGTATATATGTATGTAAATATTCCTGCTTCTTGGCAGAATGGGGTTGGACTGGATGGCCCATGAGGTCTCTTCCAACTCTTTGATTCTATGATTCTATGATTGTATGTGTGTGTGTGTGTGTGTGTATGTATGTGTGTGTATGTGTGTGTGTGTGTGTGTGTGTGTGTGTATATATATATATATATTCTTGCAAGCCGCTCTGATTCCCCTTTGGGGGTGAGAAGGGCGGCATATAAATGTCGTAAATGTCATAAATAAATAAATAATGGTATGGCCGAGGTCCACGACAGCCCTGCAAAGTAGGCAAAGCAGCGGGGAAAACGAGAGGGCCCAAGGTTGCCGGGTCAATCCTGTCCCCGCACGGGGATTCAATCCAGCGTGAGCTTGGCCTGTCAGCCTTCATCCATCCCGGTTCGCAGTGTTTATCCCTGCCCTTCACAAACACCCCGCACGGCAGAGATTAGAAGCCCTCTGGGGCAAAGGCCTGTCTTTTTCTGTTCATGTTACTCCGCAAAGCCATCGACGTCAACGTAGGAAGGAATTAACAAGTCGCAGCTCTGCCTCGCAGACACCCTCCATCGAGACTCTCTCCAACCTAGCCGTTTGGGCACACAACAGCCCTGCGAGGTGTGCCAGGCGGAGAGAGGGTGGCCAACCTCACTTCACCTTGTCGCTTTTACGGTCGGATGCGAGGAAGCCTCCCAAGCTCTTTGTTCTCCGCCCGAGGAGGATTTGGCTTCACTCTTTTGAATTTTGCATCCTCCCTATATTTGGCTCTGCGTTATTATGGCTTCACAACGCCGCGCTGATTGATTATAAGGACACAATACCCTTATCCCTTGAAATCTGATCTATACATATAAATATATCTCTACCATACATTTGGTACGATGCCTCCTTTCCTAATGAGACGCAAGGAGGCAATAAAGCAAAGGCTGGCAGGGCCAAATTTCGATACTTTTCCATTAGCAAGAGCCATGACATCATGGTTTTGGGCACCGGGACACAACTCGGTTTGGAGCCTTTCTCTGACCATGGACGGGTCACGCACTCGCATCCACAGGAAAACCCCACAAGCTTATGCAGATACCCTCACTGATTGACTTTGCAATGCTATTCGATCTTGCAAAATTGTAACATCCCCATTTGCTTCGAACAGACTAAGGTTCTTGCTTTTACCCCGGACATTAGCCCATACACTTCACTTCTTACCACTATGCAGATACCCTCACTGATTGACTTTGCAGCTGCATGGCTACTCAATCCTATCCAAGGTTATTCATTACAACATTCACACTTACTTCAAACCGACAAGGGTTCATCTTCCCACAGGTATATAGACACTCCACTTGCTACCTTTATGCAGATACCCTCACTGATTGACTCTGCAAAGTTCATGGCTACTCAATGTTTTTCAAGCTTACAAAATTGCAACATCCACATTTGCTTCAAACAGACAAGGGTTCGTCCTCCCACCCTGGATATTATTCTACAGGTATATATACACTCCGCTTGCTATTTCTATTTCTATACCCTCACTGATTGAATTTGCAGCTTCGTGGCTGCAAAGTGATTCAAGCTTGCAAAATTGCAACATCCACACTTGCTTCAAACAGACAAGGGTTCGTCTTCCCACCCTGAATATTATTCCCTAGATATATATACACTCCACTTACTAGCTCTATGCAGATACCCTCACTGATTGACTTTGCAGCATCATGGCTACTCAATGCTATTCGAGCTTGCAAAATTGCAACATCCACATTTACATCAAACAGACTACAGTTTTTTCTCTCACCCTGGACATTAGCCCATAGACACTCTAATTTTTACCTCTATGCAGATACCTTCACTGATTGACTTTGCAGCATCATGGCTACTCAATGGTATTCGAGCTTGCAAAATTGCAACATCCACATTTACATCAAACAGACTACAGTTCTTTCTCTTACCCCAGATATTAGCCCACAGCTATCACTCTACTTGTTACCTCTATGCAGATACCCTCACTGATTGACATTGCAGCTGCATGGCTACTCAATGCTATTCAAGGTTACTCATTACAAAATTCACACTTGCTTCAAACAGACAAGGGTTTGTCTTCTTACCCTGGACATTAGTCCACAGGGAGATATATACACACACACACCACTTGCTACCTCTATGCAGATACCCTCACTGATTGACTCTGCAAAGTTCATGGCTACTCAATGCTCTTCAAGCTTGCAAAATTGCAACATGCACACTTGCTTCAAACAGACAAGGTTTCGTCTTCCCACCCTGGACATTGTTCCACAGGGAGATACACACACACACTCCACTTGCTACCTCTATGCAGATACTCTCACTGATTGACTTTGCAGCTTCGTGGCTACTCGATGCTATTCATGCTTGCAAACTTGCAACATCCACATTTGCTTCAAACAGACTAAGGTTCTTTCTCTTACCCCAGACATTAGCCCACAGATATCACTCTACTTGCTACCTCTATGCAGATACCCTCACTGATTGACTTTGCAGCTTTATAGCTACTCAAGCTTGCAAAATTGCAACATCCCCACTTGCTTCAAATGGACAAGGGTTCGTCTTCCCACCCTGGACATTATTCCACACACACTCCACTTGCTACCACTATGCAGATACCCTCACTGATTGACTTGGCAGCTTAATGGCTACTCAATGCTACTCAAGCTTGCAAAATTGCAACATCCACACTTGCTTCAAACAGACAAAGGGTCGTCTTCCCACCCTGGACATTACTCCACAGGGAGATACACACACACACACTCCACTTGCTACCTCTATGCAGATACCCTCACTGATTGACTTTGCAGCTTCGTGGCTACTCAATGCTATTCAAGGTTACTCATTACAACATTCACACTTGCTTCAAACCGACAAGGGTTCATCTTCCCACAAGTATATAAACACTCCACTTGCTACCCTTATGCAGATACCCTCACTGGTTGACTTTGCAGCTTCATGGTTACTTAATGCTATTCAAGATTGCTCACTGCAATATCCCCACTTGCTTCAAAGAGACAAGGGTTCATCTTCCCACCCTGGTATATATACACTCAGCTTGCTACCTCAATGCAGATACCCTCACTGATTGATTTTGAAACTTCATGGCTACTCAATGCTATTCAAGCTTGCTCACTGCAACATCCACACGTGCTTCCCACAGATAAGGGTTCTTTCTCCCATCCTAGACATGATTACACACACACACATGCACACTCCACTTGCTACCTCTATGCAGATACCCTCACTGATTGACTTTGCAACTTCGTGGCTGCTCGATGCTTGCAAAATTGCAATCTCCATACTTGCTTCAAACAGACTAGGGTTCCTGAGTGTGAGGGGGTTGGACTGGATGGCCTTTGGGGTCCCTTCCAACGTGAGGATTCTATGAGAGAGAACGGCAGGTCCAAGGTGACACAGTCCATGCTTCAAACAGACTAGGGTTCCTGAGTGTTAGGGGGTTGGACTGGATGGCCTTTGGGGTCCCTCCCAACGTGAGGATTCTATGAAAGAGAACGGCAGGTCCAAGGTGACACAGTCCATGCTTCAAACAGACTAGGGTTCCTGAGTGTTAGGGGGTTGGACTGGATGGCCTTTGGGGTCCCTCCCAACGTGAGGATTCTATGAAAGAGAACGGCAGGTCCAAGGTGACACAGTCCATCCCAATCCCAGCGCCCCACGCTAACCCTGAAGCCACTTCCCGTGCCCGGTGCCACCCTGGAGTTCCTCTCTGCCCTGTCCCTGCTTCTTCTCTCTCTTCTGCGTAACCTTCAGCTCTGCCCTTAAGGAGCTGTCAGGGTGGCGGTAATGAGCTTGCCGATCGATGGTGTGGCTCTCTAATCACTTTGTTTATTGTATTAATGAGTTATTTTTTGCTCCCGTCCCTGCGCTTCCCACCGCGGCCACGTCCCCTCCGTGGCTGCTGGGCTTGGCCTTGTCCCTTTCCCCAGTCCTCAGCCTCGGTTATGGCTTGATGAGGAAAGGCAGGCGGAGGGGATGATGGGGGGCACTCGGGGGAAGCGAGGCCAGTTGCACCGAGCTCAGCAGAAAAATTGCGGCCCATTTCTGGGAAACATCAGAGTGAAAAAGGAAGAGAAACGGGAACCCTCTCGTTTGTTGGTGTGTATGTTGGTGTGCGTGTGCCTGGTTGGAAGCCATACATCTCCTTCATCGGAGGAGAAGGTTGCAAGGCTGTGATCAGGGCTCTTCCCCCCCCCCCCCCCCACACATTCTGCCTATCCTCCCCAAAGCAAATGTCATGGCTAGTCTTTCTCTGATTATACATGACCTTGTACTTTTGCTGCCTACAGAGCTAAGGGGACGCAGGGATTTGTCTATTTCCGGTCAGTGTCAAGTCCGGAGTCCCTTCCATAAGAAAGTTTCACACTCATCTTTCGTGTCGACTCGTCTAAAAATACGAAAAAATGTCCAGAGGAGGGTGACTAAAATGATCCAGGGTCTGGAAGACAAGCCCTATGAGGAGCGGCTTAAGGAGCTGGGCATGTTTAGCCTGAAGAAGAGACAGCTGAAAGGAGATATGATAGCCATGTATAAATATGTGAGAGGAAGAAAGGAGAGAAAGAGGAAGTAAAAGAAAGAGGAGGAAGGAAAGAAAGAGGTAGAGGAGGAAGAAAAAGAACAAGGAGGAAGGAAAGAAAGAGGTAGAGAAGGAAGGAAGGAGAGAATGAGGAAGGAAAAGAAAGAGTACTAAAAATACTAAAAATGTCCAGAGGAGGGTGACTAAAATGATCCAGGGTCTGGAAAACAAGCCCTATGAGGAGCGGCTTAAGGAGCTGGGCACATTTAGCCTGAAGAAGAGAAGGCTGAGAGGAGATATGATAGCCATGTATAAATATGTGAGAGGAAGAAAGGAAAGGAAAAGGAAGGAAAAGAAAGAGGAGGAAGGAAGGAAAGAGGTAGAGAAGGAACGAGAGAAAGAGGAAGGAAAGAAAGAGGTAGAGAAGGAAGGAATGAGAGAAAGAGGAAGGAAAAGAAAGAGGTAGAGAAGGAAGGAAGGAGAGAAAGTGGAAGGAAAAGAAAGAGGTAGAGAAGGAAGGAAGGAAGGTTAGAAAGAGGAAGGAAAAGAAAGAGGAGGAAGGAAAGAAAGAGGTAGAGAAGGAAGGAAGGAGAGAATGAGGAAGGAAAAGAAAGAGGTAGAGAAGGAAGGAAAGAAAGAGGTAGAGAAGGAAGGAAAGAGAGAAGGACAGAAAAAAAGCATGGAACGAAAGAGAGAGTGAAGGAAGAAAGGAAAGAAGCAGAAAAAGTGGGTGGTAAGGAAAGAAGGAAAGAGAGAAGGAAGGAAGCGAAAATCAAAGGAAGGAAAGAGGTAGAGAAGGAAGGAAAGAAAGAGGAAGGAAAGAAAGAGGGGGGAAGGAAAGAAAGCGGTAGAGAAGGAAGGAAGGAAGGAAGGAAGGAAGGAAGGAAGGAAGGAAGGAGAGAAAGAAGGAAAAGAAAGAGGAGGAAGAAAAGAAAGAGGTAGAGAAGGAAGGAAGGAAGGAAGGAAGGAGAGAAGGACAGAGGAGACATGATGGCCTACAACTCCTGGCTCGAGAGCAGTACATGGGAAAAAGATCTTGGAGTCCTCGTGGACAACAAGTTAAGCATGAGCCAACAATGGGATGCTGCAGCTAAAAAAGTCAATGGGATTTTGGCCTCTATAGTGTCTAGATCCCAGGGAAGTCATGCTCCCCATGCTCTATTCTGCCTTGGTTAGACCACATCTGGAATACTATGTCCTATTCTGGGCATCACAATTGAAGGGAGATATTGACAAGCTGGAATGTGTCCAGAGGAGAGTGACTAAAATGATCAAGGGTCTGGAGAACAAGCCCTATGAGGAGCGGCTTAAAGAGCCAGGCATGTGTACCCTTCAGAAAAGAAGGCTGAGAGGAGACATGATAGTCTACAACTCCTGGCTCAAGAGCAGTACGTGCGAAACATTGATTGATTGATTGATTGATTTACGACATTTATATGTCACCCTTCTCACCCTGGAAGGGACTCAGAGCGGCTTACAAGATATATATACATAAAAGGTAAAGGTAAAGGTTGTCCCCTGACATGAAGTCCAGTTGTGCCTGACTCTGTGGTGTGGGCTCTTTTCTCAAACCCTTCTCTGTCTCACCATCATCTCCATTTCTAAACCGAACAGCCGGCGTTGTCCGTAGACACCTCCAAGGTCATGTGGCCGGCATGACTTCCATGGAGCACTGTTACCTTCCCGCTGGAGCGGTACCTACTGATCTACTCACACTTGCATGTTTTCGAACTGCTAGGTTAGCAGAAGCTGGGGCTGACAGCAGAAGCTCACTCCGCTCCCCGGAATCGAACCTGCGACCAGCAAGCTCACCAGCTCAGTGGTTTAACCTACTGTGCCAATGAGGGCAACCGGGGGGTTGTTGGTGCTAGGCCAAGCTTATCTCCCCCTTCCTGGGGGGAGATAAGCCCGTACCTTGCCCGTACCTTGGACACAGATCGCCTTCAGTACTTTTTTTTCCCGGCCTGTCAGCTTGGCTTTCTAATACTGAGAGCGAACCTGATTTTTCTACACATTTTAGTGCTTGTAAAGTACATAAATATCTATATTTCCAATATCTCCCCATCAGTCATGCCTGCCACATGACCTTGGAGGTGTCTATGGACAATGCCGGCTCTTCGGCTTAGAAATGGAGATGAGCACCAGAGTCGGACATAACTAGACTTAATGTCTAGTACTATATTGTACTATACCATTGTACTGTAATATTATTAGTAATATTACATATAATAGAAAATATATAATTATAATATCATATTAGTATTATTAGTATTATATAGAGCACACTATGAACACAAACCATGATGGATCTGGACAGAGGTGGCCCTAGGCAATTTTCAACGGTAAGCAAACAGTATTTTGGAGCACACCCCCCCCCCCCCAAACCAATAATTGATATATATTTTCTGTTCGTTGTGGGAGTTCTGTGTGCCATATTTGGTTCAATTCCATCATTGGTGGAGTTCAGAATGCTCTTTGATTGTAGGTGAACTATACATCCCAGTAACTACACTTGCCACACTTGCTCCCTTGCCTGGTCTGCTTTGGGTCTGGAGGCGTGCCTGAAGACCCCAGCGTGTGCACCAAAAGTCACCTCTTCTCCTGACTTTCTCCTCAGCCATTGGGACCAAGAGAGAGAGAGAGAGAGAGAGAGAGAGAGAGGTGGAGATGCCCAACTTTCCGGAAGGTAGGCACAAAAACAAAGGAGGGAGCGGAGGTGGGAGATACCTCCAGCCGGAGGGGCTCTCTCTCTCTCTCTCTCTCTCTTGGTCCCAATGGCTGAAGAGAAAGTCAGGAGAAGAGGCGACTTTTGGTGCGCACGCTGGGGTCTTCAGACACACCTCCGGACCCAAAGCGGGCCAGGAGTGGCAGCTCCGCCCCTTGGCGGATTGGGGAGAGAAGAGGAAGCGGGTGGAGCACCATGGATCGGGAAAGGGAGCCGGTCATGGGGAAGGGATCGAACGCGGAGAACAATTGAGCGCCGGCTCTGCTCGCGCACCCGGTGGCTGGGTGGAGCAGGAAGAGGGGCGAGGCGAGGCTCAAGGGCCCGGCCCCTTTGGGAAGAGGATCGCCCGGCAGCGAGGCAAGAAAGCCGAGGCTCCCCCCAGACTGATAGGGCTGTTGTGAGCTGAGGGGGCGCTCCTCAAGTGGCGGTCGAGGGGCATTTACAGAGGCGCCTCTGCACCCCTGGCAAAAGAAGTGTTCTGCGACCGCTTACTTCGCGTAATGGATGAGCCGCCCCTGCTTGCCATCCATTTCCAAAAAGGAAGAGAAGGACAGGTGGAGAGATCTTGAGTCTTCTCTGCCAAAAGGGTTCCTAAGACCATTATAAATATATGTATTCTGATGGTTTTTGGTGAGGTGCATTTACAGAGGTGCCTCTGCGCCCCTGGCAAAAGAAGTATTCAGCGACCGCTTACTTCGCATAATGGACGAGCCACCCCTGGATCTGGACCACACTTGGCATGCATAACCGATATGCCCAAATTTCTCCCACCCTGGACATTGTTCCACAGGTATATAAACCCCAGTTGCCTAGTTTCCAACAGACCCCTCAACCTCTGAGGATGCCTGCCACAGATGTGGGCGAAACGTCAGGAGAGAATGCTTCCGGAACATGGCCAGACAGCCCAGAAAACCCGCAGCAACCCAGTCTTTCCAGCCAAGACATTGTCAGGATATGTGTTTCCTAATAGTTAGGTTACACACAAAGAACTCCACACACCTATTTTTTTGCCTGCCCTCCCTCCCTTTTTTTGCATTCGGTGAGACTTGGGAACGCTGGGGCTTCTCCTTCTCTCATTAATCATCATCTCCCACTGCGTGTCAGAGACTGCAGTGCAAAGCGAGCGAGTAGAAACACAAAGAAGAGGAGAGAGAGAGAGAGAGGGAAGCTGGGGAAGAGCGGCGAGAAGGAGGGCAGACCTGGCAGAGACGGCCAGACCTCAATGCCAGGCGGCATCACTCAACCTGAGCAAGGCCCGGAAGAGAGGAAGGAAGACCTTCCTGGGCCGAAAAGAAACCTTAATTGCAGGGTATTTTTGGAGGTTTCCTGAAAGGCAGCAGATTTGGGTTGGGGAGAGCATTCAAAACCTCTGGAGTAGAAGGCGATTTCAGGGATTCGCTTGTGTTGCCTCCATTGCCAGGACTTGGGAGATCCAAATTTAATAGTCTGCAATTAAACATATTTGGTAACCTTGGGGCAACCACTTTTTGGTGCATCTACATCAGTGGTTCTCATCCTTCCTAATGGCGTGACCCCTTAATACAGTCCCTCATGGTGTGGTGACCCCCAACCATAATATTGTTTTCGTTGCTACTTCACAACAGTCATTCACTGGGCACAAATACCCAATACACCCAAATGTGAATGCTAGTGGGGTTGGGGGAGGATTGATTTCATAATTTGGGAGTTGTAGTTGCTGGGATTTATAGTTCACTTATAATCAAAGAGCATTCTAAACTCCACCAGCAATGGATTTGAACCAAACTTGGCTCCCATGACCAATGGAAAACACTGGAAGGGTTTGATGGGCATTGACCTTGAGTTTGGGAGTTGTAGTTCACCTATATCCAGAGAACACTGTGGACTCATGCCATGGTGGATCTGGACCAAACTTGGCATGACTACTCAATATGCCCAAATGTGAACACTGGTGGAATCTGGGGAAAATAGATCTTGACATTTGGGAGTTGTAGTTGCTGGGATTTATAGTTCATTACAATCAAAGAATATTCTAAACTCCACCAGCGATGGATTTGAACCAAACGTGGCTCCCATGACCATTGGAAAACACTGTAAGGGTTTGATGGGCACTGACCTTGAGTTTGGGAGTTGTAGTTCACCTATATCCAAAGAGCACTGTGGACTCATGCCATGGTGGATCTGGACCAAACTTGGCACGAATACTCAATATGCCCAAATGTGAACACTGGTGGAGTCTGGGGAAAATAGATCTTGACATTTGGGAGTTGTAGTTGCTGGGATTTATAGTTCATTACAATCAAAGAATATTCTGAACTCAACCAACGATAGAATTGGCTCAAACTTTCTACATAGAATCCCCATGACCATCAGAAAATACTGTGTTTTCTTATGGTCTTTGGTGACCCCTCTGACACCCCCTCGCGACCCCCTCAGGGTTGAGAAACACTGATCTACATAGTACAGTTAATGTAGTTTGGCACCAATACCTGCCTTGACTCTTGGGAACTGGAGTTCTACAAGGTTCTTATGTGCATCACCAAACTACAAATCCCAAGATTCCATAACAATAAGCCCTGGTAGAGAAAGTGGTGTCAAACTGCATTTCAACTATAGTGTAGACCAGGAATGGGCAAACACAGGGACGGATGCGACCTCCTGGGCTCTTTTCTCAGCCCCTCCTCTCTCACACCATCATGCCCTTCCTTCTCTCTTCCCTTCCTCCTTCCCTCCCTCTTTCTCCTTCCTTTACACCCTTTCGTCTTTCCTTCCTTCCTCTCTTGTCCTCCCTCCCTTCCTTACCTCCCTCTTTCTCCTGCCATCCATCCCTCTCTCCCTCTTTCTCCTTCCTTCCATTTTTCCTTCCTTCTCTCTTTCCACCCCCCTCCCTCTTTCTCCCTCCCTCCTACCTTTCCTTCCACCCTTTCGTTCTTCCTTCCTTCCTTCTCTCTTTCCTTCCTCCTTCCCTTCCTTCCTTCCATCCTTCCGTTCAATTCTTTCATCCTCCCCCCTTTTGTCTTTCTTTCCTTCTCTCTTTCTTTCCTCATCTCCCTCCCTTCCTTCCATCCTTCCACCCTTTTGTCATTCCTTCCTTCCCACTCTCCCTCTTTCCCCTTCCATCCTTCCTTCTCTCTTTCCATCCTTTTTTGTCTTTCCTTTTCTCTTTTCTCCCTTTCCCTCTTTCTCCCTCCTTCCCTTCCATCTCTTGATTCTTCCTTCCTTGTCTCCTACCTTCCTCTTCCCTTCTTTCCTTCCATCCATCCATCCTTCCTTTTCACCCTTTTGTCCTTCCCCCCTTTTGTCTTTCCTTCCTTCTCTTTCCTTCCTCACCTCCCTCCCTTCCCTCCCTCTTTTTCCTCCCATCCTTCCCTTCCACCCTTCCTTCCTTCTTTCCTTCCTTCCATCCATTCTTCCCTTCCACCCTTTCGTCCTTCCTTCTCTTTTGTCTTTCCTTCCTTTTCTCTTTCCTTCCTCATCTCCCTCCCTTCCCTCCCTCTTTCTCCTTCCCTTCCTTCCTTCCATCCTTCTCTTCCACCCTTCCTTCCTTCCTTCCACCCTTTCATCCTTCCTCTCTTTTATCTTTCCTTCCTCATCTCCCTCCCCTCCCTCTTTCTCCTTCCATCCTTCCCTTCCATCCTTCCGCCCTTCTTTCCTTCCCTCTGTCCCTCTTTCTCCTTCCATCCTTCCTTTCGTGCCTCCTTTCCACCCTTATGTCCTTCCTTCCCTTTCATCTTTCCTTCCTTCCCTCTCTCCCACTTTTTCCGTCTTTCCTTTCTTCCCTTTCATCCTTCCTTCCTTCTCTCTTTCCTTCCTCCTTCCCTTCCTTTCTTCCATCCCCTTTCTTCCATCTCTCCCACTTTTTCCGTCTTTCCTTTCCTCCCTTTCATCCTTCCTTCCTTCTCTCTTTCCTTCCTCCTTCCCTTACTTTCTTCCATCCCCTTTCTTCCATCTCTCCCACTTTTTCCGTCTTTCCTTTCCTCCCTTTCATCCTTCCTTCCTTCTTTCTTTCGTTCCTCCTTCCCTTCCTTTCTTCCATCTCTCCCACTTTTTCCGTCTTTCCTTTCCTCCCTTTCATCCTTCCTTCCTTCCTTCTCTCTTTCCTTCCTCCTTCCCTTCCTTTCTTCCATCCCCTTTCTTCCATCTCTCCCACTTTTTCCGTCTTTCCTTTCCTCCCTTTCATCCTTCCTTCCTTCTCTCTTTCCTTCCTCCTTCCCTTCCTTTCTTCCATCCCCTTTCTTCCATCTCTCCCACTTTTTCCGTCTTTCCTTTCCTCCCTTTCATCCTTCCTTCCTTCCTTCTCTCTTTCCTTCCTCCTTCCCTTCCTTTCTTCCATCCCCTTTCTTCCATCTCTCCCACTTTTTCCGTCTTTCCTTTCCTCCCTTTCATCCTTCCTTCCTTCCTTCTCTCTTTCCTTCCTCCTTCCCTTCCTTTCTTCCATCCCCTTTCTTCCATCTCTCCCACTTTTTCCGTCTTTCCTTTCCTCCCTTTCATCCTTCCTTCCTTCCTTCTCTCTTTCCTTCCTCCTTCCCTTCCTTTCTTCCATCCCCTTTCTTCCATCTCTCCCACTTTTTCCGTCTTTCCTTTCCTCCCTTTCATCCTTCCTTCCTTCTTTCTTTCGTTCCTCCTTCCCTTCCTTTCTTCCATCTCTCCCACTTTTTCCGTCTTTCCTTTCCTCCCTTTCATCCTTCCTTCCTTCCTTCTCTCTTTCCTTCCTCCTTCCCTTCCTTTCTTCCATCCCCTTTCTTCCATCTCTCCCACTTTTTCCGTCTTTCCTTTCCTCCCTTTCGTCCTTCCTTCCTTCTCTCTTTCCTTCCTCCTTCCCTTCCTTTCTTCCATCCCCTTTCTTCCATCTCTCCCACTTTTTCCGTCTTTCCTTTCCTCCCTTGCATCCTTCCTTCCTTCTCTCTTTCCTTCCTCCTTCCCTTCCTTTCTTCCATCCCCTTTCTTCCATCTCTCCCACTTTTTCCGTCTTTCCTTTCCTCCCTTTCATCCTTCCTTCCTTCTCTCTTTCCTTCCTCCTTCCCTTCCTTTCTTCCATCCCCTTTCTTCCATCTCTCCCACTTTTTCCGTCTTTCCTTTCCTCCCTTTCATCCTTCCTTCCTTCCTTCTCTCTTTCCTTCCTCCTTCCCTTCCTTTCTTCTATCCTCAGTCCTCCTAGCAAGGAGCACGCAGCCCCCAAGTTAGAAAGTTTGTAGACCCATCCTAGGATTCTGGAGACCTTCGGCACATCCCTTTCTGTCTCCACGGAAGGCAAGAAAACTCGAACAGTTTGAATTACTAATTGAAGTAAGTGATTAGAATGCTGGCTATTATTATATCTGACATTTACAATTAACTTTCTTAACTCTGAAATGATCCTTTCTAGCTCCAGCAATCCTCCGTCCTGGCTGGGCTACCGGAACAATATTTTAGTAGGTGTTTCATAGGTGGTTTTTGCCAGTTTCTTCCTCCGAAATAGGGCCAAAAGAACCTGTATTCATTGGTTTATTTATCGTGTCAGAAGCGAATTGAGAATACAGTTATAATGTATTTCTGTGTGCCCAGGATGGAGTTTCTCATCTGGTCACAGACACTGATTGATGTTCTGGTTTGAGCCTGCCACTTTTGGACTCTAGCTTGCTGAGGTGTTCCTGCAAGTATCTCTGCAGATATTAGGAAGCTATTTCTTGATTTAAGCCATTGGCATGCTGGCTGATATCCAAACAGAGGATGGGTCGGAGGTGTCAATACCTTGGTCTTTTCAGGCTGTTACTTCCTGGAGGATGTCAGGTGGTGCAATATCGGCTAAACAGTATAATTTCTCCAGTGGTGTAGGACCATCTGTAGGGAGACCAAGGGGCTTGTTTATAAAGCTATTGTCCTCCCAACCCTACTATAAGCCTGCGAGACGTGGACTGTCTACAGACATCAACATTGACACTGAAATACAACAGTGCCTGAGCTCTGTGAGTGCAGCATTTTTCCAAATGAAGCAGAGAGTGTTTGAGGACTGGGACATCCATAGGGAGACCAAGGGGCTTGTTTATAAAGCTATTGTCGTCCCAACCCTTCTATACGCCTGCAAAACATGGACTGTCTACAGACGTCAACACTGACACTGAAATACAACACTGTCTGAGCTCTGCGAGTGCAGCATTTTTCCGAATTAAGCAAAGAGTTTTTGAGGTCTAGGACATCTATAGGGATACCTAGGTACTTGTTTATAAAGCTATTGTCCTCCCAACCCTGCTATACGCCTGCAAGACATGGACTGTCTACAGACGTCAACATTTACACTGAAATACAACACCGCCTGAGCTCTGCGAGTGCAGCATTTTTCCAAATGAAGCAAAGAGTTTTTGAGGTCCAGGACATCTGTAGGGATACCTATGTGCTTGTTTATAAAGCTATTGTCCTCCCAACCCTATTATATGCCTGCGAGACGTGGACTGTCTACAGACGTCAACATTGACACTGAAATACAACACCGCCTGAGCTCTGCGAGTGCAGCTTTTTTCCAAATGAAGCAGAGAGTGTTTGAGGACTGGGACATCCGTAAGGATACCAAGGTGCTTATTTATAAAGCTATTATCCTCCCAACCCTGCTATACGTCAGCAAAATGTGGACTGTCTACAGACATCACATCCAACTCCTGGAACTATTCCATCAGTGCTGCCTCCGGAAAATCCTGCAAATCTCTTGGGAAGACAAGCAGACAAATGTCAGCGTGCTGGAAGAAGCAAAGACCACCAGCACTGAAGTGATGGCCCTCTGCCATCAACTCCACTGGACTGGCCACATTGTCCGGATGCCTGACCACCGTCTCCCAAAGCAGTAGCTCTACTCCAAACTCAAGAATGGGAAATGGAAAAGAGTACAGGAAAAGAGATTTAAAGTTGGGCTCAAAGCCAACCTTAAAATCTCTGGCATAGACACTGAGAACTGGGAAGTTGTAGTTTCCCAAGGACCAAAGTATGAATCAGTTGCAGCACAGCTGAGGTTTCATCTGCCAGCCTTCCCAATGATCATGGACTCTCTGCCTGCATGTCTTGGACTTCAGGACATACTATCTCCCTCATGAACTTTCCTCAAAGACCTTTTAAAACATTGGACTTCAGGCTTCTTTGTGAAAATTAATCCTCTTATTAAATATACTTGGGATGTGGGACAAAGATGGGGTTTTGTTGCTATGAAATGCTTATGATTTGAATGTATGTATCTTGCTATGAAATATTGCCTGCCCCTTTGCCTTTCCCTTTGCCCTTTGCCCTAGAAAATTGCGACCAGAGATTGCTCACTGCCTGAGGGAGGACCACCGCCTCCCTAGAAACTTACTTGATTACTCAACATCTGCATGGACAATAACAAGTTGAGATTTCCTCTGCCCGCTCTCTGAGTTTGTCTGGCAGGCAAAGGAAGTTTCTTTGGACACTTTGATTAAATCACAAAGGGACAAGGATGACCCCCGGGGTCCCCTGTCCTGGCTCTGTTTGTTCCTTTTGCCAAAACCCATCAAGGACACTCCTTATCAGATCTGGGACAGGAAAACCTTTCTTAATCCCATCACCTCCCATTCTGAGTTTTGCCTATAAAAATGCCTGTAAATTCTGTATTGCTATGCCTGTAGTGGAAATATCCCTACAGTGCATCCGATCTCAGCTGAATCACTCATTAAACCTCGATGCCCCTTCTTCGCTTTGGCAAGAGTCTCATTTCAATTATTAATATTAAATAAAATTGCTGGAATCAGGCTTCTCTGAAGGCTTGTCAAGGTAGCGTTCCCTCTTTGGTGGGAACTAAGGGTCATAGAATCATAGAATCATAGAATCAAAGAGTTGGAAGAGACCTCATGGGCCATCCAGTCCAACCCAATTCTGCTAAGAAACAGGAATATTGCATTCAAATCATCCCTGACAAATGGCCATCCAGCCTCTGCTTAAAAGCTTCCAAAGAAGGAGCCTCCACCACACTCCGGGGCAGAGAGTTCCACTGCTGAACGGCTCTCACAGACAGGAAGTTCTTCCTCATGTTCAGATGGAATCTCCTCTCTTGTAGTTTGAAGCCATTGTTCCGCGTCCTAGTCTCCAGGGAAGCAGAAAACAAGCTTGCTCCTTCCTTCCTGTGGCTTCCTCCCACATATTTATACATGGCTATCATATCTCCTCTCTGCCTTCTCTTCTTCAGGCTAAACGTGCCCAGTTCCCTAAGCCGCTCCTCATAGGGCTTGTTCTCCAGACCTTTTATCATTTTAGTCGCTCTCCTCTGGACACATTCCAGCTTGTCAATATCTCTCTTGAATTGTGGTGCCCAGAATTGGACACAATATTCCAGATGTGGTCTAACCAGAGCAGAATAGAGGGGTAGCATTACTTCCTTAGATCTAGACACTAGGCTCCTCTTGATGCAGGCCAAAATCCCATTGGCCTTTTTTGCCGCCGCATCACATTCCTGGCTCATGTTTAACTTGTTGTCCACGATGACTCCAAGATCTTTTTCACACGTACTGCTCTCGAGCCAGGCATCCCCCATTCTGTATCTTTGCATTTCGTTTTTCCTGCCAAAGTGAAGTATCTTGCATTTGTCACTGTTGAACTTCATTTTGTTAGTTTTGGCCCATCTCTCTAATCTGTCAAGATCGTTTTGAATCCTGCTCCTGTCCTCTGGAGTCTTGGCTATCCCTCCCAATTTGGTGTCGTCTGCAAACTTGATGATCATGCCTTCTAACCCTTCATCTCAATCATTAATAAAGATGTTGAACAGGACCGGGCCCAGGGGGGAACCCTGCTTGTGGCACTCCACTTGTCACTTCTTTCCAAGATGAAGAGGAAGCATTGGTGAGCACCCTCTGGGTTCGTCCATTTAACCAATTCCAGATCCACCTCATCTCTCCTTGGAGTTGACCCCCCTAAAGTCTAGTTCAACGGCAAGTTCCCACTTTGTATGTGGCAGGCCAGAGTCCTTTCCCATCCATTTCCAGAGCCATCTTCTCAATAATTTCCTCAAAGATGTCATCATCACTCACCCACGTAGCGACGCACCGGCGCGCACACGGATACCTCTGCTTTCTCAGCCCGCCGTGGTCCATTCTCAATAATTCAAGCAGAAGTCTGTTCCGATTAGATCTCTGCTTGTCCTGACGGGGATCGGGGATAAATAAAATATCGCCCGTTATTACCCACCGACAGGATTCCAAGCGGGAGAGATAATAAGGGAGGGGAAGAGAGCTTTTTAATAAAATGCTTGGGAGCGCTCTGCTTTGCCAACGGCTGGCGGAGGAAGGCATTCCACACCTTAACAAGATCACACACTCCTGGGATGGCTTGCCTCGGCCAGGAATTCTCCACGCTCTTCTCACAGAAAGCTTGGGAAAGTTGAAATTTCAGGACTACGGTCGCGCCTCTGCATTTGCAATTTTGACTATTGCAGATTTGATTATTCACGGAGTTGATTGAAAATAGAATCCGGAGGTCCTCCGGGGTGAACGCCTCCCAGTCATGCGGGACGACCTCGAGATTTCGAGAGAGAACACCTCCCAACGGGATTCAATTCGGGACGTGCAACACTTTCGCGATCTGACGATTTGTATGATTCATTAATACGGATTTCCGAATTAATAATCAAAACGCGACCCACCCCAAAGCATTAGGAAACAAACTACATCACTTGGGAGCCCGTCAATACATATAACAGTGGTTCTCAACCTTCCTAATGCTGTGACCCCTTAATCCAGTCCCTCATGTTGTGGTGACCCCCAACCATAACATTGTTTTTGTTGCTACTTCATAACAGTCATTTTACTACTGTTATAATCATAATGTAAATATCAGATATGCAAGATGAAGCCGCTGGGCGAGATCATCCGGAGTTTCGGGGTGCGGTGTCATCTGTACGCAGATGATGTCCAACTCTGTCACTCCTTTCCACCTGCTACTAAGGAGGCTGTCGAGGTCCTGAACCGGTGCTTGGCCGCTGTGACGGTCTGGATGGGGGCGAACAAATTGAAATTGAATCCAGACAAGACAGAGGTACTCCTGGTCAGTCGCAAGGCCGAACAGGGTATAGGGTTACAGCCTGTGTTGGATGGGGTCGCACTCCCCCTGAAGACGCAGGTTCGCAGTTTGGGTGTGATCCTGGACTCATCGCTGAGCCTGGAACCCCAGGTTTCGGCGGTGACCAGGGGAGCATTCGCACAGTTAAGACTCGTGCGCCAACTGCGCCCGTACCTTGGGAAGTCTGACTTGGCCACGGTAGTCCACGCTCTGGTTACATCCCGTTTGGACTACTGCAACGCTCTCTACGTGGGGTTGCCTTTGAAGACGGCCCGGAAGCTCCAACTAGTCCAACGTTCGGCAGCCATGATACTAACGGGAGCGGAGCGCAGGGAGCATACCACTCCTCTGCTGCACCAGCTCCACTGGCTGCCGATCTGCTACCGGGCTCAATTCAAAGTGCTGGCGTTGGCCTTTAAAGCCCTAAACGGTTCTGGCCCAACTTACCTATCCGAACGTATCTCGGCCTATCAGCCCGCCAGGACCCTAAGATCTTCTGGGGAGGCCCTGCTCTCTATCCCGCCTGCTTCACAGGTGCGGCTGGCGGGTACGAGAGACAGGGCCTTTTCTGTGGTGGCCCCGCGGCTATGGAACGCCCTGCCCTTGGAGGTAAGATCAGCCCCTTCATTGATGATATTCTGAAGAAGATTGAAGACCTGGATGTTTAAGCAGGCATTTGGTTAACCCAATGCAACGAATGGTAACTGACTAAAGGACTGGCAACATGGATGACGAACTGGATCACGTTTTTAGTTAAGAGTCGAACTGGATTGGTATTGATGTATGAATTGTGTTTTTATGTTTTTTATGTTTTTTACGCTTTTAACTGTATACTGTTGACTGTTATATTATGTTGTAAACCGCGTTGAGTCGCCGGCTAGGCTGAGAAACGGCGGTATATAAATATAGCAAATAAAATATTTTCATTCACTGGATCAAACTGGGCACAAATACCCAATGCACCCACATGTAAATACTAGTGAGGCTGGGGGAGGATTGGTTTTGTAATTTGGGAGTTTTAGTTGCTGGGATTTATAGTTCACCTATAATCAAAGAGCATTCTGAACTCCACCAGCGATGGATTTGAACCTAATTTGCCACACAGAACTCCCATGAACGGAAAACACTGGAAGGGTTTGGTGGGTATTGACCATGGATGTGAGGGCGACATCTGTCACCCCATTGATTGCCAGGGTATTGACCTTGAGTTTGGGAGTTGTAGTTCACCTATATCCAGAGAGCACTGTGGACTCATGCAGTGGTGGATCTGGACCAAACTTGGCACAAATACTCAATATGCACAAATGTGAACACTGGTGGAGCCTGGGGAAAATAGACCTTGACTTTTGGGAGTTGTAGTTGCTAGGATTTATAGTTCATTACAATCAAAGAACATTCTGCACTCCACCAACAATAGAACTGGCTCAAACCTTGCACATGGAATCCCCATGACCATCAGAATATACTGTGTTTTCTGATGGTCTTTGGCGACCCCTCTGACACCCCTTCGCGACCCCCTCAGGGGTCCCGACCCCCAGGTTGAGAAACACTGACATATAATATGATAATATATAGAAATAATAACACTGTAATGTAATAACACAAATATATTATTTACTAGCCATCCCCTGCCACACATTGCTGTGGCCCAGTCTGTTGATTTGGAAAATAAAGTAATGAGAAAATGTTGGTTTCTAATATATGTAATTTCTTTCTGCTTGTGGGTAAACAGTATTACTTGCTGTTTCTTTGTCAGTGTTGATGTGGAGATCGTCTGGTTGGCCTATTCTGGAACATGCAACATATCATTGTCCTTCTGTAGGGGTCCCTTTCAAATCTAGGATACTATATCTCTCTGTGTGTGAATCATATCTATATCTATGGCTGGATGGCTCTCTGTCAGGAGGGCTTCGATTACGTTTTCTTGCCCCAGTGAAAGGAGTTGGACTGGATGGCATTAAGTATTTTCTGTTGGTCATGGGGGTTCTGTGAGGGAAGTTTGCCCCAATTCTGTTGTTGGTGGGGTTCAGAGTCCTCTGATTGTAGGTGAACTATAAATCCCAAATGTCAAGGTCTATTTCCCCCAAACTCCTTCTGTGTTCATATTTGGGCATATGGAATATTCGTGCCAAGTTTGGTCCAGATCCATCATTGTTTGAGTCCACAGTGCTCTCTGGATGTAGGTGAACTACAACTCCCAAACTCAAGGTCAATGCCCACCAAACCCTTCAGGTGTTTTCTGTTGGTCATGGGAATCCTACATGCCATGTTTGGTTCAATTCCATCATTGGTAGAGTTCATAATACTCTTTGATTTTAGGTGAACTATAAATCCCAGCAACTACAACTCCCAAATGACAAACTCAATTTTTTTTGAGTGAAGGACATACATTGGGTTGTCAGGTGTCTTATGTCCAAATTTGGTGTCAATTCCCCCAGTGGTTTTTGAGTTCTGTTAATCCCACAAACAAACATTACATTTTTATTTATATAGACTAGCGTTCCCCTGCCACGCGTTGCTGTGGCCCACATGGGGGTTCAGTGTGGGGAGGTTTGGCCCAATTCTATCATTGGTGGAGTTCAGAATGCTCTGTGATTGTAGGTGAACTATAAATCCCAGCAACTACAACTCCCAAATGTCAATATTCTATTTTCCTCAAACTCCACCAGTGTTCACATTTGGGCATATTGAGTGTAGAGTTTGGTCCAGATCCATCCTTGTTTGAGTCCACAGTGATCTCTGGATGTAGGTGAACTACAACTCCAAAACCAAAGGACACTGCCCACAAAACCCTTCCAGTATTTTCTGTTGGCCATGGGAGAACTGTCTGCCAAGTCTGGTTCAATTCCATCGTTGATGGGGTTCAGAATGCTCTCTGATTGTAGGTGAACTATAAATCCCAGTAACTACAACTCCCAAACATCAAGGTCTTTTCCTCCCAAACGCCATCTGTGTTCATGTTTAGGGAATGGAGGGGAGGGAGGAAGGAAAGAGAGAAGGAAGGAAAGACAAAAAGGAAGGAAGGAAGGAGAAAGGGAGAGAGGGAAGGGGAAGAAAGAGGGAAGGAAGGATGAAAGGGTGAAAGGGAAGGAAGGAGGGAGAGAGAAAGAAGGAGGTAAGGAAGGAGAAAGGAAAGAGATAAGGAAGGAAGGATAGGATGGTGTGAGAGAGGAGGGCCTGAGAAAAGAGCCCAAGGGGCCGCATCCAGCCCCCGGCCTGGGTTTCATAGAATCATAGAATCATAGAATCAAAGAGTTTGAAGAGACCTCATGGGCCATCCAGTCCAACCCCATTCTGCCAAGAAGCAGGAAAATTGCATTCAAATCACCCCTGACAGATGGACATCCAGCCCCTGTTTAAAAGCTTCCAAAGAAGGAGCCTCCACCACACTTCGGGGCAGAGAGTTCCACTGCTGAACGGCTCTCACAGTCAGGAAGTTCTTTCTCATGTTCAGATGGAATCTCCTCTCTTGTAGTTTGAAGCCATTGTTCCATTGCGTCCTAGTCTCCAGGGAAGCAGAAAACAAGCTTGCTCCCTCCTCCTCCCTGTGGTTTTCTCTCACATATTTATACATGGCTATCATATCCCCTCTCAGCCTTCTCTTCTTCAGGCTAAACATGCCCAGCTCCTTAAGCCGCTCCTCATAGGGCTTGTTCTCCAGACCCTTGATCATTTGAGTCGCCCTCCTCTGGACACATTCCAGCTTGTCAATATCTCTCTTGAATTGTGGTGCCCAGAATTGGACACAATATTCCTGGTGTGGTCTAACCAAGGCAGAATAGAGCATGGGGAGCATGACTTCCCTAGTATTTTCTGTGGGTCATGGGAGTTCTGTGTGCCAAGTTTGGCCCAATTTTATCGTTGGTGGGGTTCAGAGTGCTCTTTGATTATAGGTGGACTATAAATCCCAGCAACTGCAACTCCCAAATGATAAAATCAATTTTTTGAGTGAAGGACATACATTGGGTTGTTAGTTGTCTTGTGTCCAAATTTGGTGTCAATTCCTTTAATCCCACAAGAGAACATTACCATTTTTATTTATATAGATGATAATATATAGAAATAATAACACTGTAATGCAATAATACAAATATATTATATATTATATTGATGATATTGGAATGTAATATATTATATAGACTACAACTTATGGTATAGTACAGGGGTCCCCAAACTACGGCCCGCGGGCCACTTCCGGCCCGCCAAGGGCCCTGATCCGGCCCGCGGAGGAGGAGCGCCCCCCCCCCCCATGGACAGCGCAAGCCAGCCAAGGGAGGCTGCTCCGCATGGTCTACTCGCGCGTAAAGCACGTCGCGAGGTGCTTTACACGCAAGTAGACGACACGGAGCAGCCTCCCTTACTCGCAAGTAAGCCGCGCGGGCCTGCTCCTCCCTTGGCAGGCTCACCCTGTCCATCGGGCCTGATGGACAGCCTGAGCCAGCCAAGGGAGGCTGCTCCGCGTTGTCTACTTGTGTGTAAAGCACCTCGCGAGGTGCTTTACTCGCAAGTAAGCCGCGCGGGCCTGCTCCTCCCTTGGCAGGCTCACTCTGTCCAAGGGAGGCTGCCCTGGTGCTCCATGCAGTCATGCTGGCCACATGACCTTGGAGGTGTCTATGGACAACGCTGGCTCTTCGACTTAGAAATCCAGATGAGCACCACACCCCAGAGTCAGACACGACTGGACTTCATGTCAGAGGAAAACCTTTAACCAGGAAAATCTTGGAAGATCCAGGGTGGGAGAAAGAACTCTTGTCTGTTGGAGGTAGGTATGAATGTTTCAATTGGCCACCTTGATTGCCATTTCATAGCCTGACAGTTTTTAGGGAGAATCCTTTGTTGAGAGGTGATTAGCTGGCCCTGATTGTTTCTTGTCTGGAGTTCCCCTATGTTTGAGTGTTGTTATTTATTTACAGTTATAATTTTAGATTTTGTTCAGACTAGAAATAGGAAGATTTCCCATTCTCTGCTCCTGGAATTACTGCCTAAAGAGGTCTAGAAAGAACCCTCTCTAAGGGTCCTTCAACACAGCAAAATAAGATATGTGCAATGTGCATAGGAATTTTATAATTGATTTTTTTTTAAAAAAAACTATAGTCCGGCCCTCCATCGGTCTGAGGGACAGTAAACTGGCCCCCGGTTTAAAAAGTTTGAGGACCCCTGGTATAGTACAATGATTATCTGTTAGGCATGGGCAACGCATGGTTCTATATGGTTGTACAGTACGAACCTAGGGAGCACTGGTGCTTTCCTTCTAAAGTGTTGCTAAAGTTTTGGTGGTGAAAATTTCGGCACTCTAACAAAACTTTCACAATGTCGTTATAAATGGCAGTTCCTAATTGGTTCTGTCATAAAAATCGTCAATAATAAAATAATAATGAAATTTTGCACCGCGCATATCTTATTTGTAGTGCCAAAAACACTTTAAAATAATACAATAATTGAAATGAAGAACAATTTTAACCAATATAAACTTATTAGTATTTCAAGTGTGGGCCTGCTGATGAGATAGGATTGTTGTTGTTGTTGTTGTTGTTGTTGTTGTGTGCTTTCAAGTCGTTTCAGACTTAGGTTGACCCTGAGCGAGGGCCGAGTAAATGACCTTGGAGGGCCGTATTCGGCCCGCGGGCCGTAGTTTGAAGACCCCCTGCCCTATATGGAGTGTGCTCATTTTGGGCAGAATCACAGAATCCTAGAGTGGAAGAGACCCCAAAAGGCCATGTAGTCCAACCATTTGCCATGCAGCAAAAACACAGTCAAAGCACCCCCAACAGATGGCCATCCTGCCTCTGGTTAAAGGCCTCCAAGGAAGGAGCTTCTAATAAACTCCAAGACAGAGAGTTCCACTCTTCCTACAATTCCTAAAGACCTTATAGACCTTTCCAGGTTAGCTTGGAAATGAAAGGCTAGACCTGTATGTATATGTCGATAGATAAATAGGGATGGATAATAGAGTGTCAAAGGTGGTCCCAGTGGTGATCGGCACACTAGGTGCATTCATGGAATCCTTCAGAAGAAGGAGCTTCTGACACACTCCAAGACAGAGAGTTCCACTCTTCCTACAATTCCTAAAGACCTTATAGACCTGTATGTATATGTCGATACATAAATAGGGATGGATAATAGAGTGCCAAAGGTGGTCCCAGTGGTGATCGGCACACTGGGTACATTCATGGAACCCATCACAAGGCCAGAAATCTATGCAACACAACGGCATCCATTTCTCATTTAGAGTGGAAGAGACCCCAAAAGGCCATATAGTCCAACCATTTGCCATGCAGCAAAAACACAATCGAAGCACCCCCAACAGATGGCCATCCCCGAAGAAGAAGCTTCTAATACACTCCAAGACAGAGAGTTCCACTCTTCCTACAATTCCTAAAGACCTTATAGACCTGTATGTATATGTCGATAAATAGGGATGGATAATAGAGTGTCAAAGGTGGTCCCAGTGGTGATCGGCACACTGGGTACATTCATGGAATCCATCACAAGGCCAGAAATCTATGCAACACAACGGCATCCATTTCTATTCTGATTCTGAGATCACATAACTCATTAACCAGAATGGGTTTCTTTCTACACATCGCTCACACATCCTTTGTTTGCCAGTACGTTCACTCCTCTACGAGAAATTCCTGGTTGCCTTAGCCACCAGGTTAGCTTCGAAATGAGAGGCTAGCATTGGATGCTTGTGGGTTTTACACGCACACACACACACACGCACATATTCCGCCGGCATCAAATTACAGCCTTCCATTTATGTATCCGTGTATGTATCTATAATATATAGGCACGCTCCTCGGAGATTTGGGACCGAATCCAAAGGGAAATATGAGCAATTGTTTACCGAATGGAGCTCAGCAAGGCGAGGCTGTCATCCCTTGAAAAAGTCAAGCTGCCTTGCAAGACGGTGGGAGATCTTTAGCTGCTTTGTGTCTCCTTGCGGAGAGAAAAAGCGGGATATAAATAAACATAAACACAATAATAGTAATAATAATAGTAAACCTGACACGATATGAGGATTTAAAGATCGAACTGCAAAGACTGTGACACAAACCAGTCAAGGTGGTCCCAGTGGTGATCGGCACACTGGGTGCAGTGCCTAAAGACCTTGGCCTGCACTTAAGCACAATCGGCGCTGACAAAGACTTTGGCCTGCACTTAAAGACAATCAGCGCTGACAAGATTATAAAGCTGACACAATATGAGGATTTAAAGATCAAACTGCAAAGACTCTGGCACAAGCCAGTAAAGGTGGTCCCAGTGGTGATCAGCACACATCCCAGTGGTGATCGGCATACAGTGCCTAAAGACCTTGGCCTGCACTTAAGCACAATCAGCGCTGACAAGATTATAAAGCTGACACGATATGAGGATTTAAAGATCGAACTGCAAAGACTCTGGCACAAACCAGTAAATGTGGTCCCAGTGGTGATCGGCACACTGGGTGCAGTGCCCAAAGACCTTGGCCTGTACTTAAACACAATCAGCGCTGACAATATTATAAAGCTGACACAATATGAGGATTTAAAGATCAAACTGCAAAGACTCTGGCACAAACCAGTAAATGTGGTCCCAGTGGTGATCGGCACACTGGGTGCAGTGCCCAAAGACCTTGGCCTGCACTTAAACACAATCGGCGCTGACCAGATTATAAAGCTGACACGATATGAGGATTTAAAGATCGAACTGCAAAGACTCTGGCACACCCCAGTAAAGGTGGTCCCAGTGGTGATTGGCACACTGGGTGCAGTGCCCAAAGACCTTGGCCTGTGCTTAAACACAATCAGCGCTGACAATATTATAAAGCTGACGCGATATGAGGATTTAAAGATCAAACTGCAAAGACTCTGGCACAAACCAGTCAAGGTGGTCCCAGTGGTGATTGGCACACTGGGTGCAGTGCCTAAAGACCTTGGCCTGCACTTAAACACAATCAAAATTACCATCTGCCAGCTGCAGAAGGCCACCTTATTGGGATCTGCACGCATTATTCGCCAATACATCACACAGTCCTAGACACTTGGGAAGTGTCCGACGTGTGATCCAATACAACAGCCAGCAGAGTGTGTGCTGTGGACTCATCTTGTTATGTTTACAATAATAATAATAATAATAATAATAATAATAATAATAATAATAATAACGCTGACACAATAAGAGGATTTAAAGACGAACTGCAAAGACTCAGGCACAAGCCAGTAAAGGTGGTCCCAGTGGTGATCGGCACACTGGGTGCAGTGCCTAAAGACCTTGGCCTGCACTTAAAGACAATCGGCTCTGACAAGATTATAAAACTGACACGATATGAGGATTTAAAGATCGAACTGCAAAGACTCTGGCACAAACCAGTCAAGGTGGTCCCAGTGGTGATCGGCACACTGGGTGCAGTGCCCAAAGACCTTGGCCTGTGCTTAAACACAATTAGCGCTGACAAGATTATAAAGCTGACACATATGAGGATTTAAAGATCGAACTGCAAAGACTCTGGCACAAGCCAGTCAAGGTGGTCCCAGTGGTGATTGGCACACTGGGTGCAGTGCCCAAAGACCTTGGCCTGTGCTTAAACACAATCAGCGCTGACAATATTATAAAGCTGACGCGATATGAGGATTTAAAGATCAAACTGCAAAGACTCTGGCACAAACCAGTCAAGGTGGTCCCAGTGGTGATTGGCACACTGGGTGCAGTGCCTAAAGACCTTGGCCTGCACTTAAACACAATCAAAATTACCATCTGCCAGCTGCAGAAGGCCACCTTATTGGGATCTGCACGCATTATTCGCCAATACATCACACAGTCCTAGACACTTGGGAAGTGTCCGACGTGTGATCCAATACAACAGCCAGCAGAGTGTGTGCTGTGGACTCATCTTGTTATGTTTACAATAATAATAATAATAATAATAATAATAATAATAATAATAATAACGCTGACACAATAAGAGGATTTAAAGATCGAACTGCAAAGACTCAGGCACAAGCCAGTAAAGGTGGTCCCAGTGGTGATCGGCACACTGGGTGCAGTGCCTAAAGACCTTGGCCTGCACTTAAAGACAATCGGCGCTGACAAGATTATAAAACTGACACGATATGAGGATTTAAAGATCGAACTGCAAAGACTCTGGCACAAACCAGTCAAGGTGGTCCCAGTGGTGATCGGCACACTGGGTGCAGTGCCCAAAGACCTTGGCCTGTGCTTAAACACAATTAGCGCTGACAAGATTATAAAGCTGACACATATGAGGATTTAAAGATCGAACTGCAAAGACTCTGGCACAAACCAGTAAAGGTGGTCCCAGTGGTGATCAGCACACTAGGTGCAGTGCCCAAAGACCTTGGCCTGTACTTAAACACAATCAGCGCTGACAATATTATAAAGCTGACACAATATGAGGATTTAAAGATCAAACTGCAAAGACTCTGGCACAAACCAGTAAAGGTGGTCCCAGTGGTGATCGGCACACTGGGTGCAATGCCTAAAGACCTTGGCCTGCACTTAAACACAATCAAAATTACCATCTGCCAGCTGCAGAAGGCCACCTTATTGGGATTTGCATGCATCATTCGCCAATACATCACACAGTCCTAGACACTTGGGAAGTGTCCGACGTGTGATCCAATACAATAGCTAGCAGAGTGTGTGCTGTGGACTCATCTAATAATAATAATAATAATAATAATAATAATAATAATAATAAAGCTGACACAATATGAGGATTTAAAGATCGAACTGCAAAGACTCTGGCACAAGCCAGTCAAGGGGGTCCCAGTGGTGATCGGCATACTAGGTGCAGTACCTAAAGACCTTGGCCTGCACTTAAACACAATCGGCGCTAACAAAAGGCCACCTTACTGGGATCTGCACGCATTATTTGCCAATACATCACACAGTCCTAGACACTTGGGAAGGGTCCGACGTGTGATCCAATATAATAGCCAGCAGAGTGATTTACCACAAGGATGGTAAACATCTAAACATCCCGGCGTCCCCTGGGTAACGTCCTTGCAGACAGCCAATTCTCACACACTGAAGGAGACAATGAGTGGTTTTTGCAATAGCTAAGCTTTGGCAACAAAACATAAGAAAGGTACTCCTCCCTGCAGAGAAACATGTCAGCAAGAGGGAGGATGTTCTAAAAAGAAATTGCTAACCTGCTCAGCTTACATAGGAAATGGGTTTGCGGTGAAGCGCAAAGTTTGCAGGTAAAGAACAAATTTTGGTTTTGACAAACAAAGGTTCAGGCCAGGTGCAAACATTATTATTATTATTATTATTATTATTATTATTATTATTATATCTGAAGGGGCAATAGCATCACCGACTCAATTGTGTATTGTGCTGCGATCAAAGGCCATATCATGCATTTTGGAACAGTGCAGACCCATATAATTCAGTCAAAAATTCCTGCCAAGAGGCTGCCTCTTCCCTTCTGACTCTCTCATTCCTGAAAGGCAAGAGTTAACCAAGAGCCCAAGCTCCGCCGCTTTTGCCGCTGCATAAAACAGCGGCCGATTGTGCCTCACTTGGCACTTATCAACGTCAAATTTATCTGCCATGTTACATTGCTCAGCCATTTCCTTTGTTTGCAGAAAGCCCATTTTTTGGTGTGAGTGTGTGTACGTGTGCTTGACTCTTCCACAGTCTTTGCTACCTTGGATGGCCTCCTATCGTCGGCTGTTTTTGCCCCCTCCAGCTGCCTTCAGAAGCGGTTGTAATTTTATTTATTACTTTTTCAGAACTGCTAGTTCCACTCCTGGGCGAAATGTTAGGGCTTCAGAGAATCCAGAATGGACTCCCTGATCACAAGGGAGGTTGTGGAATTATAGCATTGGAAGAGACCCCCAATGACCATCCAGTCCAACCTTCTACTGTGCAGAAACACACAATCAAAACCTTCCTGGCAGATAGGCCCCCCTCGATGATACTTCATCTTGTTGACGGGAAGCTTCCCACCGGAGTGGAAGTCATCTATCGGACAGATGGCAAAATATTTAACCTCATCAAACTGAAAGCCAAAACCAAGGTAGCCATAACATCTGTTATAGAACTCCAGTATGCTGATGACAATGTCATCTGTGCACATTGAGAGGAAGAATCATAGAATCAAAGAGTTGGAAGAGCCCTCATGGGCCATCCAGTCCAACCCCATTCTGCCAAGAAGCAGGAATATTGCATTCAAATCACCCCTGACAGATGGCCATCCAGCCCCTGTTTAAAAGCTTCCAAAGAAGGAGCCTCCACCACACTCCGGGGCAGAGAGTTCCACTGCTGAACGGCTCTCACAGTCAGGAAGTTCTTCCTCATGTTCAGATGGAATCTCCTCTCTTGTAGTTTGAAGCCATTGTTCTGTGTCCTAGTCTCCAAGGAAGCAGAAAACAATCTTGCTCCCTCCTCCCTGTGGCTTCCTCTCACATATTTATACATGGCTATCATGTCTCCTCTCATCCTTCTCTTCTTCAGGCTAAACATGCCCAGCTCCTTAAGCCGCTCCTCATAGGGCTTGTTCTCCAGACCCTTGATCATTTTAGTCGCCCTCCTCTGGACACATTCCAGCTTGTCAATATCTCTCTTGAATTGTGATGCACAGAATTGGACACAATATTCCAGGTGTGGTCTAACCAAAGCAGAATAGAGGGGTAGCATGACTTCCCTAGATCTAGACACTATGCTCCTATTGATGCAGGCCAAAATCCCATTGGCTTTTTTTGCCGCCACATCACATTGTTGGCTCATGTTTAACTTGTTGTCCACGAGGACTCCAAGATCTCTCGAGCCAGGCATTGTCCCCCATTCTGTATCTTTGCATTTTGTTTTTCCTGCCAAAGTGGAGTATCTTGCATTTGTCACTGTTGAACTTCATTTTGTTAGTTTTGGCCATTCATCTCTCTAATCTGCCAAGATCGTTTTGAATTCTGCTCCTGTCCTCTGGAGTATTGGCTATCCCTCCCAATTTGGTGTCGTCTGCAAACTTGATGATCCTGCCTTCTAGCAGGACCTACAAGCCACTCTAAACACCTTCGCAGAAGCATACGACAAGCTCAGCCTGCCATTAAACATCGAGAAAACCGAAGTGCACTTCCAACAGTCTCCGGCCAATCCCTCTCCAATGCCCAAAATACAGCTTAATGGTGTAACATTAGAAAATGTTGACCATTTCCGCTCCCTTGGCAGCCACCTCTCCACAAAAGTCAACATTGACACTGAAATTCAACACCGCCCGAGCTCTGCGAGTGCAGCATCTTTCCAAATGAAGCAGGGAGTGTTTGAGGACCAGGACATCCATAGGGATACCAAGATGCTTGTTTATAAAGCCATTCCTCTCCCAACTCTGCTATAAATTGCAAAACGTGGACTGTCTACAGATGTCACATGCAACTCCTAGTCACATGCAACTCCTAGTCACCGCCTGAGCTCTGCGAGTTCAGCATTTTTCCCAATGAAGCAGAGAGTGTTTGAGTACCAGAACATCCATAGGGAGACCAAGGTGCTTGTTTATAAAGCTATTGTCCTCCCAACCTTGCTATACGCCTGCGAGACGTGGACTGTCTATAGACGTCAACATTGACACTGAAATACAACACCGCCTGAGCTCTGCGAGTGCCGCATTTTTCCAAATGAAGCAGAGAGTATTTGAGGACCGGGACATCCATAGGGAAACCAAGGTGTTTGTTTATGAAGCCATTGTCCTCCCAGCCCTGTTTTATGCCTGTGAGACGTGGACTGTCTACAGACGTCACATGCAATTCCTGGAATGATTCCATCAGCGCTGCCTCCGGAAAATCCTGCAAATCTCTTGGGAAGACAAGCGGGGAAACGTCAGCGTGCTGGAAGAAGCCAAGACCACCAGCATTGAAGCAATGGTCCTCCACCATCAACTCTGTTGTCCGAATGCCCGACCACCATCTCCCAAAGCAGTTGCTCTACTCTGAGCTCAAGAATGGAAAACGGAATGTTGGTGGACAGGAAAAGAGATTGAAAGATGGGCTCAAAGCCAACCTTAAAAACTCTGGCATAGACACTGAGAACTGGACGCCCTAGCCTTTGAGTGTTCCAGTTGGAAGTCAGCTGTGACCAGCAGTGCTGTAGAATTTGAAGAGGCACGAATGGAGGGTGAAAGAGAGAAATGTGCCAAGAGGAAGGCGCGTCAAGCCAACCCTGACCTTCCACCTGGAAACCGATGCCCTCACTGTGGGAGAAGATGCAGATCAAGAATAGGGCTCCATAGTCACCTAAGGACTCCACCGCCAGTACACCGACCTCGGGGGACAATCTTACTCGGACAATAAGAGATTGCCTAAATAAAGTATCATCACCATCATGTCATTTTTTCAATTTGCTGGTGGAGTTGTGTCAGCTCAGGTCCACCTTCTTCAAAAATTTCAGCAGGGATCCCATCAGGTCCGCTGGCTTTGTTATTTTTTTAACTGGCGGGTGCAGATCAAGATGCAGATCAAGAATAGGGCTCCACAGTCACCTACGAACCCACCGCCAGAATACTCAGGGGCGGCTCGTCCATTACGCGAAGTAAGCGGTCACAGAACACTTTTTTTGCCAGGGGCGCAGAGGCGCCTCTGTAAATGCCCCTCGACCGCCACTTGAGGAGCGCCCCCTCAGCTCACAACAGCCCTAGCAATCCGGGGGGAGCCTCGGCTTTCTTGCCTCGCTGTGGGCGATCCTCTTCCCAAAGGGGCCGGGCCCTTGAGCCTCGCCTAGCCCCTCTCGTTCCTGCTCCACCTGGCCACCGGGTGCGCGAGCAGAGCCGGCGCTCAATCGTTCGATCCCTTCCCCATGACCGGCTCCCTTTCCGGATCCCCCGGCGCTCCACCCGCCTCCTCTCCTCACCCCAATCCGCGGGTGGGCCAAGGGGTGGAGCCGCTGCGCCTGGCCCACTTCGGGTCCGGAGACGTGTCTGAAGACCCCAGTGTGCGCACCAAAAGTCGCCTCTTCTCCTGACTTTCTCTTCAGCCATTGGGACCAAGAGAGAGAGAGAGAGAGAGAGAGCCTCTCTGGCTGGAGGTATCTCCCACCTCCGCTCCCTCCTTTCTTTTTGCGCCTACCTTCAGGAAAGGTCTCTTCTCTGTCTCTCTCTCTCTCTCTTGGTCTCAATGGCTGAGGAGAAAGTCAGGAGAATATTTATTTATTTGTCGTGTCAGAACAACCAGTCTAACAGAACAAAGCAAACAAACAGAAAAATACACAACTTGTGAGTTTAGTAGCTGGTTAAATGTCCTTTGACCAGTATCTGTCCCCTTGGAGTGCTTCTGGTGTTGCTGCAAGAAGGTCCTCCATTGTGCATGTGGCAGGGCTCAGGTTGCATTGCAGCAGGTGGTCAGTGGTTTGCTCTTCTCCACACTCGCATGTCGAGGATTCTACTTTGTAGCCCCATTTCTGAAGGTTGGCTCTGCATCTCGTGGTGCCAGAGCGCAGTCTGTTCAATGCCTTCCAAGTCGCCCAGTCTTCTGTGTGCCCAGGGGGGAGTCTCTCATTTGGTATCAGCCATTGATTGAGGTGCTGGGTTTGAGCCTGCCATTTTTGGACTCTCGCTTGCTGGGGTGTTCCAGCGAGTGTCCCTGTAGATCTTAGAAAACTATGTCTAGATTTAAGTCGTTGGCGTGCTGGCTGATACCCAAACAGGGGATGAGCTGGAGAAGAGTCAGGAGAAGAGGTGACTTTTGGTGCACACGCCGGGGTCTTCAGGCACGCCTCCGGACCCAAAGCGGGCCAGGCAAGGGAGCAAGTGCGGCAAGTGTAGTTCCTGGGATGTATAGTTCACCTACAATCAAAGAGCATTCTGAACTCCACCAATGATGGAATTGAACCAAATATGGCACACAGAACTCCCACAACGAACAGAAAATATATATCAATGATTGGTTGGGGGTGGGGGAGACAAAATACTGTTTGCTAACCATTGAAAATTACCTAGGGCCACATCTGAGAATACTACACTTGGAGGACCATCATCCTCGGACTACGAGGGATCGCCTAACAGAACAACATTGTAATCCGCCCTGAGTGCCATCGGGGTGAGAAGGGCGGAATATAACTACTGTCAATAAATAAATACAAGCCTTTAAAGCTGCTTGATAAAAAAAAAATACCGTACCGTACTATTTAATGGAGCATTTAGTGATCCACATTGCTCCTTAGTTTCCAATGTTTCCCTGTAGTATTCTAACGGTTTCACTTGAAATGTTTACCCTTAACTGGGTTGTTTCTTTTTTTTTCCTCCCCTACACATTATCGCATTCGACTCGTTTTGCGGTTTTATTGTTGATCACCTCCTTAGTGAGAGAAAGGGTGCTTTTTTTAAAAGGCATGCAGCACGCCGAATAAATAAAACATTTCATTCAGGCGCTCCCACCCGTGATCAGCCGAGAGAGAGAGAGAGAGAGAGAGAGCTTGCAGCCCTTTTCCTACAAAGTCTCAATCAGGGCTCTCTCCACCCCATGGTTGGTAGTAGGCCTGGGTAACAATGCAAAAATTTGTTTCTAAAATCGATTTGTAATTGGGGGGTTTTTTTTGTTTCGATATTTAAAATAATTACAAAACTTTCCCAAAAAAAAGTTTCGGTATTTACGAAATTTCGTAAATATTTACAAAATATTTTGTAAAGATGGCGCCCTTTTTTTTTCCAATATTTTTTAAATATTTTTTAAATTTAATTATTAATTTAGTAGAATAGGGATTAATTATTATTAATTATTATTAAGGAGGGAAGGCAGGCACTCACTCTGGCGGGCCCTCTCGCTCGCCGCTCGCTCGCCCCTCTCGCTCGCCGCTCGCTCGCCCCTCTCGCTCCAGCAGACAAGAGTTCTTCCTCCCACCCTGAACATTATTCCACAGATATATCAACCCCACTTGCCTAGTTTCCAACAGACCTCACAACCTCTGAGGATGCCTGCCATAGATGTGGGTGAAATGTCAGGAGAGAGTGCTTCCGCCCCTCTCGCTCGCCGCTCGCTCGCCCCTCTCGCTCCAGCAGACAAGAGTTCTTCCTCCCACCCTGAACATTATTCCACAGATATATCAACCCCACTTGCCTAGTTTCCAACAGACCTCACAACCTCTGAGGATGCCTGCCATAGATGTGGGTGAAATGTCAGGAGAGAGTGCTTCCGCCCCTCTCGCTCGCCGCTCGCTCGCCCCTCTCGCTCCAGCAGACAAGAGTTCTTCCTCCCACCCTGAACATTATTCCACAGATATATCAACCCCACTTGCCTAGTTTCCAACAGACCTCAACCTCTGAGGATGCCTGCCATAGATGTGGGTGAAATGTCAGGAGAGAGTGCTTCCGCCCCTCTCGCTCGCCACTCGCTCGCCCCTCTCGCTCGCCCCTCTCAGCAAGCATCGGCAGGCGGCCATCTTACGTATTTCCGAAATGGACGGAAATACAAAATTTTTTGGCGCCTGCCGTTTCGATATTTAAAAACACTTCCAGGTTAAAAAAAATGTTTTGTAATTGTTTCGTAATTCAAAAATTAACGAATTTTTTAACGAATTACGAATTAACGAAATGAATTGACCAGCCCTAGTTGGTAGGTCTGCATTGAAAGGAAGGGGGAAAACCATGCAACTCAAAACACCCCCTTATATGCGTTGAGACACTTTGCAATCAGAAACCAATACGCTTGGTCCCGCCATATTCCCACCATTGCAGCAAGTTGAGGATTGGTTCAAGGTCATCCATTAAGGACTCGAACTTGGGTCTCTCTAGGACACGTAAAACAAAAGAAGCCCCATTAGCTGAGAAAGGACACTCGATCCAGAATTCGTATCTCCAAGCTGGAAACAAACCGATTGTGGCTTGCTCCAGTTTTTTGAGGTTTATGGCCTTGTTCCAGCAGCATTCTCTCCTGACGTTTCGCCTGCATCTGTGGCTCATGGCAGATTACAAGGAGCCCCCAGTGGCGCAGTTGGTTAAACCGCTGACCTGCTGAACTTGTTGACCGAAAAGTTGCAGGTTTGAATCTGGGGAGCAGGGTGAGCTCCCACTGTTAGGCTCAGTTTCTGCCAACCTAGCAGTTCAAAAACATGCAAATGTGAGTAGATCAATAGGTACCGCTCCAGCGGGAAGGTAACAGCGCTCCATGCAGTCATGCCGGCCACATGACCTTGGAGGTGTCTATGGACAATGCCGGCTCTTTGGCTTAGAAATGGAGATAGATGAGCATCACACCCCAGAGTCAGACATGACTGGACTTAATGCGGGCCCCCGCATCCACGAGTTGATGAAACGATTCCATTTTGGTGCCATATTTTTCCTAGCAAAATTCTAACACTATCTGCTATCTCGCTTTTTGCATTTCGGATTCGTTTCTTCAAACCGCGGATACGGAAACCCCTTGGGCCCCCCGTATCCACGAGTTGACGAAACGACTCCATTTTGGTGCCTAGCGAAATTCTAACACTATCTGCTATCTCGCTTTTTGCATTTTGGGCTCCTACGCTTTTTATTTTCAAGAATCCTAGAGTGGAAGGGACCCCAAAAAACCATGTAATCCAACCGTTTGCCATGCAGCAAAAACACAATCGAAGCACCCCCAACAGATGGCCATCTCTGGTTAAAAGACCCCTGCCTCAAAGTAATATACATTAGGCATCCTTGGTTTGATGTCTATCAGGACATCCCTGGCCTTGTGGTGCCAAGTGTGTCTATGTTCACAAATCAGCTGCGCGTTTCATCGCATCAATCTCCTCCGACCCTGGCGACCAAATCTCTGTTTGGTTTGATCCAATTTGCTCCAGTCCAAAAGTTGCCTCTCCGCACATTATTTTGGACAGCTCCGCAGATTTATCTGCCGAAATTAATGGCTCGGAGAGATATGTTAGTGTATGTGGCAAGCCTGCGCCCCTTCGCTTCACACCCAACTGCAAATATTCAGCATCTTTCCTTTTGTTTCCCCCAATTTCTTCTCCGGCTAAGATGCCAAAGCAGGGCAATTGGTTCCGTATTTTCCCCACCTAAGCAATGCTTCCAGACCTAGAGACAGGCGGAGAACAGCAGGGACCTCCTCCGCCATTGAACCGGAGCAATGTCCTTTCGCCTACCTCCGATGAGCCATTAAGGAACCTTTTTAAAAAGCCAATGTGGAAAAGGGAACTTTGGAAAGATCTCGGGGAGTAGAAGAAAGAAGGAAATAGACAAGAGCGGAAAAAAGACCATTCAAGCTTTTAATGGCCTGGCAATCCGGGGACCCCCTGGGTAGAAGAGCACAAAGGAAGAAGCTTTTCTGTAATCTCTCCGAAAAGAGAAAAGTGTGCTGCGGAGGAAAGGAGTGAAAGAATTTCACTCCTGAAGTTGGGAAGCCAACACTATTTTTGCAAGGAAACAAGAGCTCATTGTATGGGCCAAGACAAAGCCGAAGAGTCCTGCAGATCTGATGTCTCTGTTCCATTTTTTATTTTTGGATAAATAGAAATGCACATGGACATGTGCAGAAAGAAGCTAGAGCACGGCCTCTGATACGCCCAGAAATTTGGCACAAATATTCAGCAAAGAGTTGTTTTCGTTTCAAGGTTTTGTGTGTATTTTGTTTGACTTGAGAAACTGCAAGTTGCTTCTGGTGTGAGAGAATTGGCCATCTGCAAGGACGTTGCCCAGGGGACGCCCGGATGTTTTGATGTTTTAACATCCTTGTGGGAGGCTTCTCTCATGTCCCAGCAATGGGGAGCTGTCGGTCTTCAGTCCTTCCAGCACTGGGAGCCCCCATTGTGTCACTGAGGGCTCCCAGTGCGGCCTTCTCACACTGAGGCCCTCTCACACAGAGGCTTCTCTCAGCCTAAGGCAAACTAACACCAAGGCCTTCTCATACAGAGGCCTATTAACACACTAAGGCCCTTCTCCCACAGAGACCTCTCACAGACCGAGACCTTCTCACATTGAGGCCTACCTCACACTGAGGGCTCTTTCAGACTAACGCCTCTCTCACATACTGAGGCGAACTAACACATTGAGGCCCCCATAGAGACCTCTCACAGATCGAGACCTTCTCACACTGAGGCCTACCTCACACTGAGGGCTCTTTCAGACTAATGCCTCTCTCACATACTGAGGCGAACTAACACATTGAGGCCCTTCTCCCACAAAGATCTCTCACAGACCGAGACCTTCTCACACTGAGGCCTACCTCACACCGAGGGCTCTTTCAGACCAACGCCTCTCTCACATACTGAGGCGAACTAACACATTGAGGCCCTTCTCCCACAAAGACCTCTCACAGACCGAGACCTTCTCACACTGAGGCCTACCTCACACTGAGGGCTCTTTCAGACTAATGCCTCTCTCACATACTGAGTCAAACTAACACATTGATGCCCTTTTCCCATACAGACCTCTCACAGACCGAGACCTTCTCACACTGAGGCCTACCTCACACTGAGGGCTCTTTCAGACAAATGCCTCTCTCACATACTGAGGCGAACTAACACATTGAGGCCCTTCTCCCACAGAGAACTCTCACAGACTGAGGGCTACTAAGCTCCAGGCACATCTGCTTAATTGAAGAGAGATATTGACAAGCTGGAATGTGTCCAGAGGAGGGCAACGCAAATGATCCAGGGTCTGGAGAACAAGCCCTATGAGGACCGGCTTAAAGAGCTGGGCATGTTTTGCCTGCAGAAGAGAAGGCTGAGGAGAGACATGATAGTCATGTATAAATATATAAAGGGAAAGTTAAAGAGGGAAGAAAGGAAAGAAGGAGGGAAGGAAGGAGAGAAAGAAAGAAAGAAAGAAAGAAAGAAAGAAAGAAAGAGGGAGGGAGGGAGGGAGGGAGGGAGTCAGGGAAGGATGGAACCAAAGAGCAAAGGAAGCGAGAAAAGAAACAGGTAGAGAAGGAAGAAAGAAGAAGGGAAAGAAGAATGGAAAGTTAAAGAGGGAAGGAAGGAAAGAAGGAGGGAAGGAAGGAGAGAAAGAAAGAAAAAAAGAAAGAAAGAAAGAGGGAGGGAGGGAGGGAGGGAGGGAGGGAAGGAAGGAAGGAAGGAAGGAAGGAAGGAAGGAAGGAAGGAAGGAAGGAAGGAAGGAAGAAAAGAGGGAAGGAAGGGTGGAACCAAAGAGCAAAGGAAGCGAGAGAAAAAACAGGTAGAGAAGGAAGAAAGAAGAAGGGAAAGAAGAATGGAAAGTTAAAGAGGGAAGGAAGGAAAGAAGGAGGGAAGGAAGGAGAGAAAGAAAGAAAAAAAGAAAGAAAGAAAGAAAGAGGGAGGGAGGGAAGGAAGGAAGGAAGGAAGGAAGGAAGGAAGGAAGGAAGGAAGGAAGGAAGGAAGGATGAAAAGAGGGAAGGAAGGGTGGAACCAAAGAGCAAAGGAAGCGAGAGAAAAAACAGGTAGAGAAGGAAGAAAAAAGAAGGGAAAGAGGAAGGGAAAGTTAAAGAGGAAAGGAAGGAAAGGAGGGAAGGAAGAAGAGAAAGAAAGAGAGAGAAAGATGGAGGGAAGCAAGGAAGAAAAGAGACAAGGAAGAATGGAACCAAAGAGCAAAGGAAGCGAGAAAAGAAACAGGTAGAGAAGGAAGAAAGAAGAAGGGAAAGAGGAAGGGAAAGTTAAAGAGGGAAGGAAGGAGAGAAAGAGAGAGGGAAGATTGGCCACAGCAACACGTGGCAGGTACAGCTAGTAGTAAATAAAATAAAAATTATTATTATTATTGATTATTATTATTGTTGGCATTATTATTATGATTACTCGCTCCAGCTTGCGGCTCTTGCTAGCAAACACACAGGGAAAGCCCCTGGGTAACCTTGCATTGTCAGCCCCAGACAACCCTTAGAAATGGCATGGACATCACACTATGTTGTTGCCGTCTTCTCCCTCCCATCGCCTTCCTCGCTGCCATCAACCCGACCAAAGCAGGCAATTTCGAGATCTGTAAATTTCAGTTCAAAACATTTAATTATCCCTTCTGCCAAATCCAAATGGGAATTAAAAGCACTCGAGCCCATTAAGAATAAACATAAAATTCCTTTTTAATTAAAGGAGAGAAGAGGGAGAGAGTCAAGTTTCTAGTCCACGTGATGGCGAAAGGACGGAACCCATCGACAAGCCAATGCCAGTCTCCATTGCGCACCAAGTCAAGGGGTTCTTCACGCCCCTCTAATTTGCACCTTGAGCTTCCAGCTAATTCTTCCAAAGCAATATTTTCCACGCACTGGGATCTCCTTTCTCCAGGAAGGGACATTTGTTTCATTCCCTTGCATTAAACGAACACCATGGGTTGTGGTGTGTCAAAATTCGCCAGAAAACTGAGCATAATTCAGGTGGTGTGTCACTTTAAGAAAAAAAAACCATAATTTCACAATATTTAGTTTAAATAACAAAAAATAATAATTGTAATTCCCACTTTCTCTCTTATGATGTTGTTCTACCTCTCTTTATGTAAATAATATCCTTTTTGGAGTATTTAATAATAATATAATTTTAAAAACCCAACAAAATATTACTTATTTTAAATTTAATTTAAATGTATTTCTAGCATTTAATATGCTATTTAATGTATTTCTAATAATAATAATAATAATAATAATAATAATGCAATAACAATAAAGTAACATTGCAAAATAATATTTTGATATTTATTTTACCATTTCATTTAAGGCGCATATATATATATATATATATATATATATATATATATAGGCATATATTAAAAATATTTAAAATGGCGCATATATATATAGGCATATATTAAAAATATTTAAAATGGCGCATATATATATATATATATATATATAGGCATATATTAAAAATATTTAAAATGGCGCATATATATATATATATATAGGCATATATTAAAAATATTTAAAATGGCGCATATATATATATATATATATAGGCATATATTAAAAATATTTAAAATGCACTAAATTAAAATGCATTAAATTAAATGTCAAATTAAAATTCAATTTACCATTTCATTTAAGGCATTCTGAAATATTTGAGTAATATAGCAAAGTATTATTTATCATTTAATTTAATTTAAATATGTAACTCCTTAATATTTAGGAAACAATGCAAAATAATATTCGTTTCCTTAATAATTAAATAAACCAATATTATTTTGCAATGTTACCTAAATATTAATAATAATTAAATATTTTTAAATTTGACATTTAATTTAATGCATTTTAATATTTGAATAATAGAGCAAAGTAATCGTATTTATCATTCAGTTTAAATATGAAACTCCTTAATATTTAGGTCATATTGCAAAATAATTTCTTTCCTATTTATTTTTTAAAATGGCATAAAATAAATAAACAAATAATATCCGGCGGGCGCGTGTCAGTAGAAATGGCTACGCGTGTCAGTACTGACACCCGTGTCATAGGTTCGCCATCATGGCCATGGGTGGTTGAACCCAACGTGTAATCAGATTCCTGGTTTCGATATCAGCTCGCTGAACATGGTTGTAACACCCAAAGCTAACAAGTCACCATTATTGAACTGAAATCAGAAGCCAATTTTCGGAAGCGCGGACCCCAGGGGCCAAATAAGACGTAAATATGCAGTTTTCAGAATGGGAAGGGAGGGAAGGATGGCTTGACTTGGATGGAAATACCCAAGGAAGTCAATCAAGGCTGACCCAAACATTTTGCAGCCTGAGATAAAAGCACAAGTTAATGCCAATTTCGTAAGAAGTTGGGTCTTTCTTCAACATTATAGTGAATGGGTTGTTGAAGGCTTTCATGGCCGGAATCACTGCATTGCTGTGAGTTTTTCGTACTACATGACCATGTTCCAGCAGCATTCTCTTCTGATGTTTTGCCTGCATCTGTGGTAAGCACACTCCGAGGTCTGCTGGCAATGAAGCGAGTACAGCGAATATATATATATATACCCATGGGTGGGACAAAGAACTCTTGTCTGTTTAAAGCAAGGGTGAATGTTGCAATTAGCAAGCTCAACTTAGCCTTTGAATAGCCATAAAGTTTGCAAAGTCAGTCAGTGTGGGTATCTGCATAGAGGCAGCAAGTGGAGGATACATATACCCATGGAATAATATCCACAGTGGGAGATAGAACCCTTGTCTGTTTAAAGCAAGTGTGTGTATTGTAATGAGCAAGTTTGAATTAGCCTTTGAGTAGCCATAAAGTTTGCAAAGTCAATAAGCGAGGGTATATTAATACAGGTAGCAAGTGGAGTGTACATATACCTGTGGACCATTGGCCAGGGTGGGAGAAAAAACCCTTGTCTGTTTAAAGCAAATGTGAATGTTGCAGTTAGCAAGCTTTACTTAGCCTTTGAGTAGCCATGAAGTTTGTAAAGTCAATCAGTGAGGGTATCTGCATAGAGGTAGCAAGTGCAGGGTACATGGACCTGTGAAATAATGTCCAGGGTGGAAGAAAGAACCCTTGTCTGCTTAAAGCAAGGGTGAATGTTGCAGTTAGCAAGCTTGACTTAGCCTTTGAGTAGCCATGAAGTTTGTAAAGTCAATCAGTGAGGGTATCTGCATAGAGGTAGCAAGTGCAGGGTACATGGACCTGTGGAATAATGTCCAGGGTGGGAGAAAGAACCCTTGTCTGCTTAAAGCAAGGGTGAATGTTGCAGTTAGCAAGCTTGACTTAGCCTTTGAGTAGCCATGAAGTTTGTAAAGTCAATCAGTGAGGGTATCTGCATAGAGGTAGCAAGTGCAGGGTACATGGACCTGTGGAATAATGTCCAGGGTGGGAGAAAGAACCCTTGTCTGCTTAAAGCAAGGGTGAATGTTGCAATTAGCAACTTGAGTTAGCCTCTGAGTAGTCATGAAGTTTGCAAAGTCAATCAGTGAGGGTATCTGCATGGAGGTCCCAAGTGGAGTGTATCTATAACTTTGGAATAATGTCCAAGGTGGGAGAAAGAATCCTTGTCTGCTTAAAGGAAATGTGAATGTTGCAGTCATGAGTAGTCATGAAGCTTGCAAAGTCAATCAGTGAGGGCATCTGCATAGAGGTAGCAAGTGAAGGGTACATATACGTACGGAATAATGGCCAGGGTGAAAGAAAGAACGCTTTTCTGCTTAAAGCAAATGTGAATGTTGCAGTCGTGAGCAGTCATGAAGTTTGCAAAGTCAATCAGCGAGAGTATCTGCATAGAGGTAGCCTGGGCTCTGTTGCCTGGAATCCCCCTGTATTTGGGAGGTGTTCACTGGCAGAGGAAGCCTCTAGGCAACAAAGCCGAGGCTTCCTCTATGCAGATACTCTCGCTAATTGACTTTGCAAACTTCATGACTGCTCACGACTGCAACATTCACACTTGCTTTATGCAGACAAGCGTTCTTTCTTTCACCCTGGCCATTATTCCGTAGGTATATGTACCCTTCACTTGCTACCGCTATGCAGATGCCCTCACTGATTGACTTTGCAAACGTCAGACAAGCGTTCTTTCTTTCACCCTGGCCATTATTCCGTAGGTATATGTACCCTTCATTTGCTACCGCTATGCAGATGCCCTCACTGATTGACTTTGCAAACATCATGACTACTCATGACTGCAACATTCACACTTGCTTTATGCAGACAAGGGTTCTTTCTTTCACCCTGACCATTATTCCATAGGTATATGTACCCTTCACTTGCTCCCTCTATGCAGATGCCCTCACTGATTGACTTTGCAAATTTCATGACTGCTCACGACTGCAACATTCACATTTGCTTTAAGCAGACAAGCGTTCTTTCTTTCACCCTGGCCATTATTCCGTAGGTATATGTACCCTTCACTTGCTACCTCTATGCAGATGCCCTCACTGATTGACTTTGCAAACGTCATGACTGCTCGCGACTGCAACATTCACACTTGCTTTATGCAGACAAGCGTTCTTTCTTTCACCCTGGCCATTATTCCGTAGGTATATGTACCCTTCACTTGCTACCGCTATGCAGATGCCCTCACTGATTGACTTTGCAAATGTCATGACTACTCATGAGTGCAACTTTCACATTTGCTTTAAGCAGACAAGGGTTCTTTCTCCCACCTTGGACATTATTCCACAGTTACAGATACACTCCACAGATACACTTCCTCCATGATACACTTCTTCCATGAAGATACCCTCAGTGATTGACTTTGCAGCTTCGTGGCTACTCAATACAATTCAAACTTGTTAATTAAGACTTTCTTTAAAAAAACAAGAGTTATTTCGTGGAGCTATTATATATATATATTGCTTCACTGCCAATAGACCTCGGAATATGTCGGCCACAGATGCAGGCAAAATGTCAGAAGAGAATGCTGCTGGAGCTTGGAAAACTCACAAAAACAGAGAACAAAGAACACAGAGGGCACAGAACTTATACATTCCAGTCCCGGCGGTTTCCTTGGACCCGCGGTTCAATCCAATTCAGGTTTTCGCCTTGCGAGTGGCCTTCGGTGGCACTGTGGTGCGGGCCGGCCGGGCAGAGTTCCTCTGGGCGTCTCCAGACTGCCTTTCCACGCTTCTTTTGGGATTCAAGCTGGCTTCAAAACCCAGCGCCGGCCTCATTAAAAGTTAGCCACCGGGCTAATATGGATTCGCGGTGCTTTCTTTGCTCGGACTCAGCTATGCGGCTCGTTTCCAGTCCCAGGACTCTCGTCTTGGAAGATGGGAAGAAAAATAGCAGAGGCGGAGAGATGCAGGGAACTTCGGAGACCATCTAGTCCACCCCATTGCCGATACAAGAAGGCTATTCCATCCTGGATTGCATGTGTTTCCTCCACCACAGACATCCCAGTGTAAATATGTCCAAGAGCCCTGCCAATGTCCTCCACCAACAACACACTGCCCACAACCCAAGTCAAGGCTTTCATATGGGGACAAAATATAGCAAAATATACTGGAGGTCTTTGGGGAAATTCACCTTGATTTGGGGGAGTTGTAGTTCACCTACATCCAGAGAGCACTGGGAACCCAAACAATGATGGATCTGGACCAAACTTGGCATGCATACCCAATATGCCCATATTTGAACACTGGTGGGTTTTGAGGGGAATTGGCCTGGACATTTTGGAGTTGTAGGTACTGGGATGTATAGTTCACTTGCAATCAATGAGCACTCTGAACTCCACTAATGATGGATCTGGACCAAACTTGGCACACATACCTGATATACCAAAACTTGAACCCGGGTGGATTTTGAGGGGAATTGGCCTAGACATTTTGGAGTTGTAGGTACTGGGATGTATAGTTCACTTGCAATCAATGAGCACTCTGAACTCCACCCAAGATGGATCTGGACCAAACTTGGCACACAGAGCCCCCATGAGTAGAAAAAATTATAGGCAGTCTTTGGGGAAAATTCACCTTGATTTGGGGGAGTTGTAGTTCACCTACATTCAGAGAGCACTGTGAAGCCAAACAATGATGGATCTGGGCCAAAATTGGCATGCATCCCCAATATGCCCATATTTGAACCCGGGTGGATTTTGAGGGGAATTGCCCTGGACATTTTGGAGTTGTAGTTGCTGGGATGTATAGTTCACTTACAATCAATGAGCACTCTGAACTCCACCAAAGATTGATCTGGACCAAACTTGGCACACATACCTGATATACCGAAACTTGAACATGGGTGGGTTTTGAGGGGAATTGGCCCAGACATTTTGGAGTTGTAGGTACTGGGATGTATAGTTCACTTACAATCAATGAGCACTCTGAACTCCACCAATGATGGATCTGGACCAAACTTGGCACACAGAGGCCCCATGATCAGCAAAGTATACTGGAGGTCTTTGGGGAAAATTCACCTTGATTTGGGGGAGTTGTAGTTCACCTACATCCAGAGAGCACTGTGAACCCAAACAATGATGGATCTGGACCAAACTTGGCACACATACCAAATATGCCCATATTTGAACCCGGGTGGATTTCGAGGGGAATTGCCCTGGACATTTTGGAGTTGTAGTTCCTGGGATGTATAGTTCACTTACAATCAATGAGCACTCTGAACTCCACCAAAGATTGATCTGGACCAAACTTGGCACACATACCTGATATAACGAAACTTGAACACGGGTGGGTTTGGAGGGGAACTGGCCTGGACATTTTGTAGTTGTGGGTACTGGGATGTATAGTTCACTTACGATCAATGAGCACTCTGAACTCCACCAAAGATGGATCTGGACCAAACTTGGCACACAGAGCCCCCATGAGTAGAAAAAATTATAGGCAGTCTTTGGGGAAAATTCACCTTGATTTGGGGGAGTTGTAGTTCACCTACATCCAGAGAGCACTGGGAACCCAAACAATGATGGATCTGGGCCAAACTTGGCATGCATACACAATATGCCCATATTTGAACACTGGTGGGTTTTGAGGGGATCTGGCCTGGACATTTTGGAGTTGTAGTTCCTGGGATGTATAGTTCACCTGCAAACAATGGGCACTCTGAACTCCACCAAAGATTTATCTGGACCAAACTTGGCACAGAGAGCCCCCATGACTAGAAAAAATTATAGGCAGTGTGTGGGGAAAATTCACCTTGATTTGGGGGAGTTGTAGTTCACCTACATTCAGAGAGCACTGTGAACCCAAACAATGATGGATCTGGACCAAACGTAGCACACAGACTCGATATACCGAAACGTGATTACTGGAGGGGTTTAGGAGAAACTGATCTTCATTTCTGGGAGTTGTAGTTCACCCACAACCAGAGAAAGTGTGACTTCCACCGAAGATGGACCTGGGCCAAATCTGACACACAGAACCCCCATGACTAACTCAATCTACTGGAGGGGTTTGCATTCCTAGCAGAACATGGACTGGATGGACCTTAGGGTCTATCATTCATACAGTTCGGACAAAAACCCACAACGGATCCAGTGCCTCCATGATGCAAAACAAACCACTGCTTCCCAATTTCCCTCCAGGCTTCTCCCATTTCAGTTTTCTTTGGATTCAGGTCCAGTGGAGACCGTGGGGCTTACCTCTGAGTAAACGAACATTGGCCTCCCTAAAGGGGAAGGCTTTCGAAGCGCGGCGTCTGTATTTAAACACAGTGAGCCCCAAATCCTGGCTGATCTGCTACAAATCGCAAGAAGATTCTCCTTTATCTTCCACTATCACGGGCAAAGCCACCACTGAGGATTCCCCGCCTGAGAAAAACTCCACTAATTTCAAGGGGTTGTTACGAATCGACATACATACATGCGGAGACTTAAATATCTGTGGTGATCAAAAGCAACAAAGCACCGTAAGGGATGGGTGTTGGGATCGGTGGCAACGATCGACCCCTATGTTAGCTAAAGGGAACTACAAATCCCAGTATCTCATTGAACCTTGACAAAGTAGTCAGGACTGCATCCACTTTGTCAAAACCGCATCCATGCACCCAAAGTGACTGATTTGCAATGCGCAGAAGCTATTTGTACCAACGCAAATGCACATTCCAAGAGACTACATATCCCATAATCCAGGTTTGCAGGGGAGCATGGGAGGTGTAGTCCAAACATAGAAATCCCATTGATCGCGTAATCAGAATATCTGCAAACTGATGCGCAATTAACCAGGACTTTTGACTCCTGCACCCAAAGTGACTAATTGCAATGCGCAGAAGCTATTTGTACCAATGCAAATGCACATTCCAAGAGACTACAACTCCCACTATCCAGGCTGACAGGGGAGCATGGGAAGTGTAGTCCAAACACATAGAAACCCCACTGATCGGCGTAATCAGCCTAGCTGCAAACCGATGCGCAATTAACCATGACTTTTGACTCCTGCACTCAAAGTGACCAATTTGCGATGCGCAGAAGCTATTTGTAGCAATCGAAATGCACGTTCCAAGAGACTACAATTCCCACGATCCAGGCTGGCAGGGAAGCATGGGAGGTGTAATCCAAATACATAGAAACTCCATTGATTTATTCCTGATGCGCAATTAACCATGACTTTTGACTCCTGCACCCAAAGTGACTGATTTGCGATACGCAGAAGCTATATGTACCAATGCAAATGCATGTTTCAAGAGACTACAACTCCCACTATTAAGGCTGTCAAGGGATGATGGGTGATGTAGTCCAAACACATAAATCAGCGTAATCAGCCTGGCTGCGAACCGATGCGCAATTAACCATGACTTTTGACTCCTGCACCCAAAGTGACTGATTGTGATGCGCAGAAGTTATTTGTACCAACACAAATGCACATTCCAAGAGACTACAACTCCCACTATCCAGGCTGGCATAGAAACTCCATTGAGCGGCGATCAGCATGTCTGCAAACTGATGCGCAATTAACCATGACTTTTGACTCCTGCACCCAAAGTGACTACGATGCACAAAAGCTATTTGTACCAAGGCAAATGCATGTTCCAGAGACTACAACTCCTACTATCCAGACTGTCAGGGGAGCATTGGAGGTGTAGTCCAAACACATAGAAACTCTATTGATCGGCGTAATCAGCATGTCTGCAAAACTAATGCGCAATTAACCATGGCTATTGACTCCTGCACCCAAAGTGATTGATTTGCGATGCACAGAAGCTATTTGCACCAATGCAAACGCACATTCCAAGGGAATACAACTCCCACTACCCAGGCTGGAAGAGGAGCATGGGAGGTGTAGTCCAAACACAACGAAACACCACTGATTGGCATAATCAGTATGGCTGCAAACCGATGCGCAATTAACCATGACTTTTGACTCCTGCGCCCAAAGTGACCGATTTGCGATGTGCAGAAGCTATTTGCACCAATACAAACACACGTTCCAAGAGACTACAACTCTCACTATCCAGGCTGGCAAGGGAGCATGGGGGATGTAATCCAAACAAATAGAAACACCACTGATCGGCATAATCTGCATGTCTGCAAACCGATGCGCAATTAACCATGACTTTTGACTCCTGCACCCAAAGTGACTGATTGTGATGCTCAAAAGGTATTCATACCAATGCAAACGCATGTTCCAGAGACTGCAACTCCCACTATCCAGACTGGCAAGGGAGCATGGGAGGTGTAGTCCAAACACATAGAAACTCCATTGATTTATTCCTGATGTGCAATTAACCATGACTTTTGACTCCTGCGCCCAAAGTGACCGATTTGCGATGTGCAGAAGCTATTTGCACCAATACAAACACACGTTCCAAGAGACTACAACTCTCACTATCCAGGCTGGCAAGGGAGCATGGGGGATGTAATCCAAACAAATAGAAACACCACTGATCGGCATAATCTGCATGTCTGCAAACCGATGCGCAATTAACCATGACTTTTGACTCCTGCACCCAAAGTGACTGATTGTGATGCTCAAAAGGTATTCATACCAATGCAAACGCATGTTCCAGAGACTGCAACTCCCACTATCCAGACTGGCAAGGGAGCATGGGAGGTGTAGTCCAAACACATAGAAACTCCATTGATTTATTCCTGATGTGCAATTAACCATGACTTTTGACTCCTGCGCCCAAAGTGACCAATTTGCGATGCGCAGAAGCTATTTGTACCAATGCAAACGCACGTTCCAAGGGAATACAACTCCCACTATCCAGGCTGGCAGGGGAGCATGGGAGGTGTAGTCCAAACACATAGAATCCCCACTGATCGGCGTAAACAGCCTGGCTGCAAACCGATGCGCAATTAACCAGGACTTTTGACTCCAGCGCCGCCCATTTCCGACTGCATCGGTTTTCTTCTCGCAAAGCACTGAGCGTTAAGCAAAGACCGCCTTCGCTCGAGCCGAAACGCAACCTTTCAGCTTTTAATTAGAAGCGCAAACAGAAGTGTTTCCTTCCATCCACACAGCAAACTGTGAAAGGGGAAGTCAGGATCCCGGGGATTCGGCCTCCAAAGCGGTCTCATCCACTGCCTGCGATGGCTGATGTCCTTGATGTGCATCTGCCAAGTCAATCGTGGCGGCCTCATTAGCACCTCATTCGCTGTCCAAAGCGAGGAAGATCCATCAACAGCACTGACATTTGGACCAATGCCGCCGGGTTTTTTTTCCAATAGGAAGGGGGAAAAGTCATACAATTACGGCGACAGGAAGCAGACAGGCTTTGAAGCTGCAAGGCTATTCAATGCTAATCAAGCTGGCCAAGGGCAGCATTCACACTCGCCTCCAAGGGACAAGAGTTTTTTTTTCTCGTATCCAACACACCTCACAATCTCTGGGGATGCTTGCCATAGATGTGGGCAAAATGTCAGGAGAGAATGCTTCTGGAACATGGCCAGACAGCCTGGAAAACTCAAAGCGACTTATTATTATTATTATTATTATTTGAAACACAACAAGATGAGTCCACAGCAGACACTCTGCTGGCTGTTGAATTGGATCATTATTATTATTATTATTATTATTATTATTACTATTACTATTATTATTATTATTATATTTGTTTATACCCCACTTTTTCTCTCCACAAGGAGATTCCAAGCAGCTATGTATCTATCTATTAGTAGTAGTAGTAGTAGTAGTAGTAGCAGTAGTAGTAGTATGTATTATTGCTATTATTATTATTATTATTATCATTATTATTATTTGCCGCCATTTTTTCCAACTGAAAGGGGGAAAGTCACACAATTACAGTGACAGCAACCAGCCAGGCTTCAAAGCTGCAAGGCTATTCAGTGCTAACCAAGGTGGCCAATTGCAACATTCACACTTGCCTCCAACAGACAAGAGTTCTTTCTCCCACCCTGGACATTATTCCACAGATATACATAGGATTCTACCAGGCAGCAAGCAGCCAGGCTTTGAAGTTGCGAGGCCATTCAGTATCAATCAAGATGGTCAATTGCAACATTCACACTTGCCTCCAACAGACAAGAGTTCTTTCTCCCACCCTGGATGTTATTCCACAGATATATATAGGATTCTACAAGGCAGCAAGCTGCCAGGCTTTGAAGTTGCGAGGCCATTCAATGTCAATCAAGGTGGACAATTGCAACATTCACACTTGCCTCCAACAGACAAGAGTTCTTTCTCCCACCCTGGATGTTATTCCACAGATATATATAGGATTCTACAAGGCAGCAAGCTGCCAGGCTTTGAAGTTGCGAGGCCATTCAATGTCAATCAAGGTGGACAATTGCAACATTCACACTTGCCTCCAACAGACAAGAGTTCTTTCTCCCACCCTGGATGTTATTCCACAGATATATATAGGATTCTACAAGGCAGCAAGCTGCCAGGCTTTGAAGTTGCGAGGCCATTCAATGTCAATCAAGGTGGACAATTGCAACATTCACACTTGCCTCCAACAGACAAGAGTTCTTTCTCCCACCCTGGATGTTATTCCACAGATATATATAGGATTCTACAAGGCAGCAAGCTGCCAGGCTTTGAAGTTGCGAGGCCATTCAATGTCAATCAAGGTGGACAATTGCAACATTCACACTTGCCTCCAACAGACAAGAGTTCTTTCTCCCACCCTGGACATCATTCCACAGATATACATGGGATTCTACCAGGCAGCAAGCAGCCAGGCTTTGAAGTTGCGAGGCCATTCAATGTCAATCAAGGTGGTCAATTGCAACATTCACACTTGCCTCCAACAGACAAGAATTCTTTCTCCCACCCTGGATGTTATTCCACAGATATATATAGGATTCTACAAGGCAGCAAGCAGCCAGGCTTTGAAGTTGCGAGGCCATTCAATGTCAATCAAGGTGGTCAATTGCAACATTCACACTTGCCTCCAACAGACAAGAGTTCTTTCTCCCACCCTGGACATTATTCCACAGATATACATAGGATTCCACCAGGCAGCAAGCAGCCAGGCTTTGAAGTTGCGAGGCCATTCAATGTCAATCAAGGTGGTCAATTGCAACATTCACACTTGCCTCCAACAGACAAGAGTTCTTTCTCCCACCCTGGACATTATTCCACAGATATATATATAGGATTCTACCAGGCAGCAAGCAGCCAGGCTTTGAAGTTGCGAGGCCATTCAATGCCAATCAAGGTGGCCAATTGCAACATTCACACTTGCCTCCAACAGACAAGAGTTCTTTCTCCCACCCTGGACATTATTCCACAGATATATAAACCCCACTTGCCTAGTTTCCAACAGACCTCACAGCCTCTGAGGATGCCTGCCATAGATGTGGGCAAAACATCAGGAGAGAATGCTTCTGGAACATGGCCTGATAGCCTGGAAAAGAATCAATCAGGGCCAGCTAACATCTCCCAACAAATCCAATTTGAGACTACTTCAACTCCAATGACTTCATACTATAGAATCCTAAGCATTGTAGTCTGGAGAGACATCAACACTCTTTAGCAGAGAAGGCTACCACTCCTAGGATTCCGTAGCATAGTTGAAGTGGTATCGAACTGGGTTAATTTCACCGCGTAGATGCACACCAACAGAAGCAGACAAATGCAAGTATGAAAGAGTCGAATTACCTTGGACTGACATTTCTACTGTCAGTTTTCCTGCCCGAGGATGCAGCTGCACAGTAAAACTAATCCAGTTTGAGACCACTTTAACTCCAGTTACTCCATGCTATCAAATCCTAAGCATTGTAGTCTGGTGAGACATCAAGTCTACAACTCCTAGGATTCCTTAGCATAGTTAAAGTGGTATCGAACTGGGTTAATTCTATAATGTAGATGCACATGAAGAGAATCATAGAGTTGGAAGAGACCTCCTGGGCCATCCAGTCCAACCCCTTGCCAAGAAGCAGGGCAATCATGTTCAAAGCACCCCAACAGATGGCCATCCAGCCTCTGTTTCAAAGCCTCCACCACGAACAAATACAAGTATGGAAGAGTCAAATTAACTTGGACCGACATTTCTTGTCACCGGTTTCAGTTTTCCTGCCTGAGGGTGCATCTACACAGTAGAATTAATCCAGTTTGAGACCACTTTAACTCCCATGGCGCCATGGAATAGAATCCTAAGCATTGTTGTTTGGTTGAAACTAAAACTCCTAGGATTTCATAGCACAGAGATTGTGTAAAGTGGTATCAAAGTGGGTTAATTCGACAGTGTAGGCGCACCCTTCCCAACAAGGTTCTCCTCTAGTTGCAACAAGGATAAACAATGTATTGTTGAAGGCTTTCATGGCCGGAATCACTGGGTTGTTGTAGGTTTTTCCGGGCTATATGGCCATGTTCTAGAGGCATTTTCTCCTGACGTTTCACCTGCATCTATGGCAAGCATCCTCAGAGGTAGTGAGGTCTATTGGAACTAGGAAAATGGGTTTATATATCTGTGGAATGACCAGGGTGGGACAAAGAACTCTTGTCTGCTGGAGCTAGGTGTGAATGTTTCCATTATTTATTTATTTATTTACAGTATTTCTATACCGCTTTTCTCACCCCTAGGGGGACTCAAAGCGGTTTCAACTGACCACCTTGATTAGCATTTGATGACCTGGCAGTGCCTGGGGCAATCTTTTGTTGAGAGGTGATTAGATGTGCCTGATTGTTTCCCCTCTGTCGTTTTGCTGTTGCAATTTTTAGAGTTTTTTTAATACTGGCAGCCAGATTTTGTTCATTCACACCTAGCTCCAACAAACAAGAGTTCTTTGTCCCACCCTGGTCTTTCCTTTTTCCTAGTTCCAACAGACCTCACTACCTCTGAGGATGCTTGCCATAGATGCAGGCGAAACGTCAGGAGAAAATGCCTCTAGAACATGGCCATATAGCCCAGAAAAACCTACAACAACTCAATGGTTCCCCCCCCCCCCCATTAAAAGTGCTGTATCAGATGATTTTTCTTTCTTGCTCTGCAAATAGATTCGCCAGTGTATACAGAAATAAAAATTTAATCTATGTGCAGCTCTTTGTAGCGTAACCCAGCCAAAAAAATAATAATATCTCCAGTCAAGATCGGTTTTCTAAACCCGTCTGCAAGATCAGATTCGAATCAACACGCACAAACAACAGCTCGGCACTCGGGGTTGCAAATCACATTCCAGGTTTCCCAGGAAAAAAAACAAAAACCGAAATCAATCACAAGCCCAGGGATTTTTTTTTTCCCTGTATGTTTCCTTTGGAGAGAAATCATTCATGTAAAATTTATCTGGGCCAATACTTTAAACTCTTCCACAAATGAGACAGAGGGGAAAAAAGCAAGGCATCAGGGACTGCGAGGCCATCCGTTGGTTCATCCAGACAAAACTGCAAATATACTGGGTTGCTGTGAGTCTTCCAAGCTGTCTGGCTATGTTCCAGAAGCATTCTCTCCTGACGTTTCGCCCACATCTCTGGCAGGCATCCACAGAGGTTGTGAAGTCTGTTTATATATCTGTTGGAGGCAAGTGTGGATGGATGTCGTAACTGGCCACCATGATTAGCATTGTATAGCCTTGAAGCTTCAAAGTCAATCAGTGAGGGTATCTGTATAGAGGTGTGTTGGAAACTAGGAAAGTGGGGTTTATATCAGTGGAATGTCCAGGGTGGGGCAAAGGACTCTTGTCTGCTGGAGCTAGGTGTGAATGTTTCAACTGACCACCTTGATTAGCATTTGATTACCTGGCAGTGCCTGGGGCAATATTTTGTTGAGAGGTGATTTGATGGGGTTTGTATACCAGCGTAGGAGAAATAAGTTTTCTCTGTTGGAGGCAAGTGTGGATGGATGTCGTAATTGGCCACCATGATTAGCATTGTATAGCCTTGAAGCTTCAAAGTCAATCAGTGAGGGTATCTGTATAGAGGTGTGTTGGAAACTAGGAAAGTGGGGTTTATATCAGTAGAATGTCCAGGGTGGGGCAAAGGATTCTTGTCTGCTGGAGCTAGGTGTGAATGTTTCAACTGACCACCTTGATTAGCATTTGATGGCCTGGCAGTGCCTGGGGAAATCTTTTGTTGAGAGGTGATTAGATGTGCCTGATTGTTTCCCCTCTGGAAACTAGGCAGATGGGGTTTGTATACCAGGGTAGGAGAAATAAGTCTTCTCTGTTGGAGGCAAGTGTGGATGGATGTCGTAACTGGCCACCATGATTAGCACTGTATAGCTTTGCAGCTTCAAAGTCAATCAGTGAGGGTATCTGTACAGAGGTGTGTTGGAAACTAGGAAAGTGGGGTTTATATCAGTGGAATGTCCAGGGTGGGAGAAAGAACTCTTGTCTGTTTGAGGCAAGTGTGAATGTTGCAAGTGGCCAGCTTGATTAGCAGAGAATAGCCTTGCAGCCTCAAAGCCTGGCTGCTTCCTGCCTGAGAGAATATACGTGTGTAGAATGTCCAGTCTGTTTGTCTGTTTGAGGCAAGTGAGAAGGTTGCCATTGGCCAGCTTGATTAGCATTAAATGTTCTTTCAGCTTCAAAGCCAATCAGTGAGGGTATCTGCATAGAGGTCTATTGGAAATGAGGCAAGTGGACTGTATATCTCAGTGGAATGATGTCTAGGGTGGGAGAAAGAACTATTGTCTGCTTGAGGCAAGTGTGAATGTTGCAGTTGGTCAGCTTGATTGGCACTGAATAGCCTTTCAGCTTCAAAGCCAATCAGTGAGGGTATCTGCATAGAGGTCTGATGGAAATGAGGCAAGTGGACTGTCTATCTATCTATCTACCTCGGTGGAATGATGTCTAGGGTGGGAGAAAGAACTCTTGACTTTTGGAAGCAAGTACGAATGTTGCAATTGGCCACATTGATTACCACTAAACAGCCTTGCAGCTTCAAAGGCGCGCAGGACAAGCAAGGTCCACCTTGAAAAGTGCCTCCCGTCTGCCCCACGCCAGGCCTAGCAAGGCCGAGGACTGCAGAAGGAACTTTCTGCTGATGTTGGAAGGGCATATATAGTTGTTCCTCTTGCCTCAAGAGCGCCCCTTGGGGCTGGCGCCCTACGCAAATGCTTAATTCGTCTGTTGGTTCAGCCACCCCTGGGACCACCAAACGCAACAGTATTGCCCAGGCATGATTCAAAGGCCACAAAGGGCACTGCGGACTATCTCAACCAGAGAAGTCAGCCATCGCAGAGCATTCGATGAACCAACCCGGACACAGCAGATTATTTGAGAACACAGAAATGCTGGACCACTCTCACAACCACCATGTCAGGCCACTGAAATCCACCAGCATGTGGACAATGTCAACAGAAAGGAGAAAACAATGAAAGTACAACACTCAAACAACAGGGGAATTCCAGACATGAAACAATAAGGGCCAACTAACACCTCCCAACAACGGATTCCCACAGGAAAGGAAGCAGCCAGGCTTTGAAGCTGCGAGGATATTCAATGATAACCAATGCTAATCAATTACAACATTCACACTTGCTTCAAATAGACAAGAGCTCTTTCTCCCACTCTGGACATCATAAACCCCACTTGCCTAGTTTCCAACAGACGTCACAACCTCTGAGGATGCCTGCCATAGATATGGGCAAAACGTCAGGAGAGAATGCTTCTGGAATATGACTAGGCAGCTTGGAAAATGCACAGCAATCCAGTCATTCTGGCCGTGAAAGCCTTCGACACAGGAATAATCAGGGCTAGATAACACCTCCCAACAAAGGATCCCCCAGGCAGGAAGCAGCCAGGCTTTGAAGCTGAGAGGCCATTCAATGATAATCAATGCTAATCAATTGCAATATTCACATTTGCTTCAAATAGACAAGAGTTCTTTCTCCCACCCTGGAGATATATAAATCCCACTTGCCTAGTTTCCAACAGACCTCACAACCTCTGAGGATGCCTGCCATAGATATGGGCAAAACGTCAGGAGAGAATGCTTCTGGAATATGGCTAGACAGCTTGGAAAGCGCACAGCAACCCAGTCATTCTGGCAGTGAAAGCCTTTGACACAGGAATAATCAGGGCCAGCTAACACCTCCCAACAAAGGATTCCTGCAGACAAGAAGCAGCCAGGCTTTGAAGCTGCGAGGCCTTTCAATGCTAATCAATTGCAACGTTCACATTTGCTTCAAATAGACAAGAGTTCTTTCTCCCACCCTGGACATCATTCCACAGATATATAACCCCACTTGCCTAGTTTCTAACAGACCTCACAGTCTCTGAGGATGCCTGCCATAGATGTGGGCAAAACGTCAGGAGAGAATGCTTCTGGAATATGGCCAGACAGCATGGAAAACTCATAGTAACCCAGACAAGAGTTCTTTCTTCCCACCCTGAACTTTCCACAGATATACAAGCCCCACTTGCCTAGTTTCCAACAGACCTCACAACCTCTGAGGATGCCTGCCATAGATGTGGATGAAATGTCAGGAGAGAATGCTTCTGAAGCATGGCCAGACAGCATGGAAAACTCACAGTAACCCAGACAAGAGTTCTTTCTTCCCACTCTGAACTTTCCACAGATATACAAGCCCCACTTGCCTAGTTTCCAACAGACCTCACAACCTCTGGGGATGCCTGACATAGATGTGGGAGAAACATCAGAAGAGAATGCTTCTGCAACATGGCCAGACAGCCCAGAAAACTCACAGCAACCCAGGCAAGAATTCACAGCAACCCAGGCAAGAATTTCCAAGCTAGACAGCTTGGAAAATGCACAGCAACCCAGTCATTCTGTCAGTGAAAGCCTTCGACACAGGAATAATCAGGGCCAGTGAACACCTCCCAACAAAAGATTCCTCCAGACAAGAAGCTGCAAGGCCATTCAATGCTAATCAATTGCAACGTTCACATTTGCTTCAAATAGACAAGAGTCCTTTCTCCCACCCTGGACATCATTCCACAGATATATAAACCCCACTTGCCTAGTTTCCAACAGACCTCACAACCTCTGAGGATGCCTGTCATAGATGTAGGCAAAACGTCAGGAGAGAATGCTTCAGGACCATGGCTAGACCGCTTGGAAAACGCACAGCAACCCAGTCATTCCAGCCATGAAAGCCTTTGACGACACATTGCAAATATACTGATTTTTTAACAGACCTCACAACCTCTGAGGATTCCTGCCATAGATGTGGGCAAAACATCAGGAGAGAATGCTTCTGGATCATGGCTAGACAGCTTGGAAAACGCACAGCAACCCTGTCATTCCGGCCGTGAAAGCCTTTGACGACACATTGGAAATATACTGATTTGCAAGAGCCTTTTTCTACCACTGTGTTGGGGAGAAAAAAAATACTTGGCAAATGCACACACACCTCGCTTGGAGCGAATGTTAAAAAACTGAACTCGGGGTGTGAACATTGGGAAAGCGCGATAAGGAGCTACGGCAGAAAGTCGAATTCTCCAGAGGTCTCGGCTGCCTTTTTTCCCCCCTTTTAATTCCTTTTTTTAATCTGAAGCGATAAACAACTCCTCTGACGAAATATTCCAGAGAGGCACAAACTCTACAGCGAGATATATATATATGTGTGTGTGTGTGTGTGTGTCAATGTTTGAGTGTCGGAAAGCAATGCTGAAGACTTGGGTTCAAATCCTGAGTATCAACACTCACGTGAGCAAGTCACACTTTCTCGTCCCTAGAAAAATCTATGATTTAGGGCAGGCATGGGCAAACTTAGGCCCTTGAAGACACATGACAACAACAATGCTGTGATCATTATGATGAAGGACATAGGACAGGACCTTCTCGGTGGTGGCCCCTTCCCAAGTTGGCCCATGTCTGATTTAAGGTCCCCAGAAGTGACTCGAAGGCACACGACAACAACAATGCTGTGATCATTATGATGAAGGACATAGGACAGGACCTTCTCAGTGGTGGCCCCTTCCCAAGTTGGCCCATGCCTGATTTAAGGTCTCCAGAAGTGACTTCAAGGCACACGACAACAACAATGCTGTGATCATTATGATGAAGGACATAGGACAGGGCCTTCTCAGTGGTGGCCCCTTCCCAAGTTGGCCCATGCCTGATTTAAGGTCTCCAGAAGTGACTTGAAGGCACACGACAACAACAACAATGCTGTGATGAAGGATATAGGACAGGACCTTCTCGGTGGTGGCCCCTTCCCAAGTTGGCCCATGCCTGATTTAAAGTCTCCAGAAGTGACTTGAAGGCACACGACGACAACAATGCTGTGATCATTATGATGGACATAGGACAGGACCTTCTCGGTGGTGGCCCCTTCCCAAGTTGGCCCATGCCTGATTTAAAGTCTCCAGAAGTGACTTGAAGGCACACGACGACAACAATGCTGTGATCATTATGATGAAGGACATAGGACAGGGCCTTCTCGGTGGTGGCCCCATTCCAAGCTGGCCCATGCCTGATTTAAGGTCTCCAGAAGTGACTTGAAGGCACACGACGACAACAACAATGTTGTGATCATTATGATGAAGGACATAGGACAGGACCTTCTCAGTGGTGGCCCCTTCCCAAGTTGGCCCATGCCTGATTTAAGGTCTCCAAAAGTGACTTCAAGGCACACGACGACAACAATGCTGTGATCATGATGATGAAGGACATAGGACGGGACCTTCTCGGTGGTGGCCCCTTCCCAAGTTGGCCCAGGCCTGATTTAAGGTCTCCAAAAGTGACTTGAAGGCACACGACGACAACAATGCTGTGATCATTATGATGAAGGACATAGGACAGGACCTTCTCGGTGGTGGCCCCTTACCATCCATCAGTATTACTCTGATCAGATTCAGAACTGAAGTCATCTAAAGAAAGATGCTGCAGGAGGAGGAGGAGGAGGAAAGGATGAAGAGGAAGAGAAGAATGGTGATGAAGAAAAGGAGGAGGAAGAAGAGAAGGAAAAGGATGAAGAGGAAGAAGAAGAAGAAAAGAACTATGATGAAGAAAAAGAGGAAGAGGAAAAGGATGCAGAGGAAGAAGAGGAAGAGAAGAATGATGATGAATAAAAGGAAGAGGAGATAGAAGAGGAAGAGAAGGAGGAAGATGAGGAAGAAAATGTGAGGAAAAGGAGAAAGAGGAGAATGATGAAGAGGAAGAAGAGGAAGAGAAGAATGATGATGAAGAAAAGGAGGAGGAGGAAGAGGAAAAGAATGAAGAGGAAGAAAAGGAAGAGAAGAATGATGGGGAAGAAAAGGAGGAAGAGGAAAAGAATGAAGAGGAAGAAGAGGAAGAGAAGAATGATGATGAAGAAAAGGAAGAAGAGAAAGAAGAGGAAGAGAAGGAGGAAGATGAGGAAAATGATGAAGAGGAAGAAGAGGAAGAGAAGAATGATGACGAAGAAAAAGAGGAGGAGGAGGAGGATGAAGAGGAAGAAGGGGATGAGGAAAATGAGGAGGAAGAGGAAGAAGAGGCAGAAAAGAAGGATGATGAAGAAAGGGAAGAGGAGAAAGAAGAGGAAGAGAAGGAGGAAGAGGAGGAAAAAGAAGGGGAGGAAGAGGGGGAGAAAGAAAAGGGGAAGGAAAAGAAGTAGGAGAGAAGAAGGATGAAGAAAAGGAGGAAGAGGAGGAGGAGGAAAAGGATGAAGAGGAAGAAGGGGATGAGGAAAATGAGGAAGAAGAGTAGGAGGAAGAGGAAGAAGAGGAAGAGAAGAATGATGAAGAAAAGGAGGATGAGGAAGAGGGAAAGGATGAAGAGGAAGAAGAGGGTGAGAAGAATGATGATGAAGAAAAGGAAGAGGAAGAAGAGGAGGAGGAAGAAAAGGATGAAGAGGAAGAAGGGGATGAGGAAAATGAAGAAGTGTGGAAGAGGAAGAAAAGAAGGATGATGAAGAAAAGGAAGAGGAGAAAGAAGAGGAAGAGAAGGGGAGGAAGGGAAAGAAGTAGAAGAGAAGAAGGATGAGGAAGAAAAGGGGAAAGAGGAAGAGGGAGAAAGGAAGAGGAAGAGGAAGAAGAGAAGGAAGAAGAAGAGGAAGAGAAGGAGGAAGAAGATGAGGAAGAAGAAGAGGAGGAGGGAAAGAGGAGAAAAAAGAGAAGAAGGATAAGGAAGATAAGGAGGAGGAGGAAAAAGAGGAAGAGGAGGAGGAAAAGAATAATGCCTGGCATCCTATAGGTTAATTTCAGCTAGAGGAGATCAATTAAATCATTTACTAAATGGAGAGCGAACACTTGGATTCAATGCACCTACTCCAGGAAGGACTATCAACAGGATTGACGTCAATATGCACCTCTAGGAATCTCTAGATCTTCCAAAGCAATACTATGGAAAACGGAGACTGCAGTAGATTAATGAAAAAGATTCAAAGATTCAAAGAAAAAGAGAATTAAATAATCCATTTCGCTCTCTTCTGTGTGACTCAGTCCGAGTATCTACCTATGTTGTATGGGAGCATTTCATTACTCTACTTTAGGAAGAACTTCCTGACTGTGAGAGCTGTTCAGCAGTGGAACTCTCTGCCCCGGAGTGTGGTGGAGGCTCCTTCTTTGGAAGCTTTAATGTCTCTGGCAAGCCTGAGCTCATTTTGTGCTTTAGCCTTGCAAACCTTCTCCCTACAAGAGTTGGCTATTTGCTTGAATTCTTCTTTAGTGATTTCTCCCTTTTTCCACTTCTTGTGTATGTCTCTTTGGAGTCTCAGCCTAGTGTAAGAGCAGTGGAGTCTGTTCTATAGAAATGGTACAGCATTTCTAGCCAAAGAAAAAGAGGACGAAAGAATCCATTTCACTCTCTCCTGTGTGACTCAGTCCGAGTATCTACCTATGTTGTATGGGATTATTTGATTACTTTAGGAAGAACTTCTTGACTGTGAGAGCCATTCAGCAGTGGAACACTCTGCCCCAGAGTGTGGTGGAGGCTCCTTCCTTGGAGGCTTTTAAACAGAGGCTGGATGGCCATCTGTCGGGGGTGCTTTGAATGCAATTTTCCAGAATGGGGTTGGACTAGATGGCCCATGAGGTCTCTTCCAACTCTATGATTCTATGATTCAGCTTGACGAACGCTCCTAGATCCCTTCCACATGGACTGATTTCGAGCCAGGCATCACTCATGCGATACATCATCCTTTGTTTACCATATCAACAATACTGAGATAGACAGACCACAGATAGATAGATAGATAGATAGATAGATAGATAGATAGATAGATAGATCATTGATAACGCTAGCCATCTCCCTATGCAAATAAAGCCGAACGAAATAGAAACTTTCCTCCTTTTACTCCAAGCCCAATGGATGCCAGAGGATTCCCAATTACATCACTCGGCATATTATGCATTAAGTACCGAACACGGTTGCTCACACTTTGTCATTCAAACATATGCACCATATTTTCCAAATACATTCCCGGATCAGGAGTCCTCTTATGGAGAGAAAAAAGCTGGGTGTAAACAAACATAATGATAATGATAATAATAATATATTCTACTACTACGACTACTACTACTAATAATAATAATAATAATAATAATAGATATATAGCTGCTTTGAGTCTCCTTATGGAAAGAAAAAGTGGGTATAAACAAACATAATGATAATGATGATAATATATTCTACTACTACTACCACTACTACTACCACTACTACTAATAATAATAATAATATAGCTGCTTTGAGTCTCCTTATGGAGAGAAAAAGTGGGTATAAACAAATAATAATGATAATGATAATGATAATAATATATTCTACTACTACTAATAGTAGTAGTAGTAGTAATAGATATTTAGCACTTTGGGTCTTTGGATATTTAGCACTTTGAATATAGACATATAGTGCTTGCAAATGCACACACACACATATACACATGTCTAGATAGATATGATTATAGATATATAGGGCTTGCAAATATTGCAGGGGAAATGCATGCGCACACACATAGAGACAGAGATGTCTACATAGATATAAACAGATATATGGGACTTGCAAATATTGCAGGAGGGAAATACACACACATATAGAGATGTGTCTAGAGAGATATAAACAGATATATAGGATTTGCAAATATTGCAGGGAAATGCACACACACACACACACATATAGAGACAGAGATGTCTAGATAGATATAAACAGATATATAGGGCTTGCAAATATTGCACACACACATATATAGAGAGATATGTCTAGATAGATATAAACAGATATATAGGGCTTGCAAATATTGCACACACACATAAAGAGAGAGAGATGTCTAGATAGATATAAACAGATATATAGGGCTTGCAAATATTGCACACACACATATATAGAGAGATATGTCTAGATAGATATAAACAGATATATAGGGCTTGCAAATATTGCACACACACATAAAGAGAGAGAGATGTCTAGATAGATATAAACAGATATATAGGGCTTGCAAATATTGCACACACACATATATATAGAGAGATATGTCTAGATAGATATAAACAGATATATAGGGCTTGCAAATATTGCACACACACACACACACACACACACACACAGAGATGTCTAGATAGATATAACCAGATATATAGGGCTTGCAAATATTGCGCACACACACAGAGAGAGAGAGAGATGTCTAGATAAACAGATATATAGGGCTTGCAAATATTGCACACACACATAGAGAGAGAGATGTCTAGATAGATATAACCAGATATATAGGGCTTGCAAATATTGCACACACACATATAGAGAGAGAGATGTCTAGATATATATAAACAGATATATAGGGCTTGCAAATATTGTACACACAGAGAGAGGTCTAGATAGATATAAACAGATATATAGGGCTTGCAAATATTGTGCACACACATAGAGAGAGAGATGTCTAGATAGATATAAACAGATATATAGTGCTTGCAAATATTGCACACACACACATATAGAGAGAGAGATGTCCAGATAGATATAAACACGCACACACATATAGAGAGAGCTTGTAAATATTGCAGGAGGGAAATGTACACACATAAATAGAGAGATGTCTAGATATAAACAGATATATAGGGCTTGCAAATATTTCAGGAGGGAAATGCACACACACAGAGATATCTAGATAGATATAAACAGATATATAGGGCTTGCAAATATTGCACACACACATATAGAGGGGAGAGATGTCTAGATAGATATAAACAGATATATAGGGCTTGCAAATATTGCAGGAGAGAAATGCACAGAGAGATGTCTAGATGTCTAGATAGATAGATAGATAGATAGATAGATAGATAGAGGGCGTGCAAATATTGTGGGAGGGAAATGCATACAGAGAGATATCTAGATATATATAAACAGATATATAGGGCTTGCAAATATTGCAAGAGGGAAATGTACACACACAGATATGTCTGTTTAGATAGATCTAAACAGACATATAGGGCTTGCAAATATTGCAGGAGGGAAATGCAGAGAGAGAGAGAGAGATCTAGATAAAAGATAGATAGATAGATAGATAGATAGATAGATAGATAGAGGGCTTGCAAATATTGTGGGAGGGAAATGCACAGAGAGAGATATCTAGATAGATATAAACAGATATATAGGGCTTGCAAATATTGCAGGAGGGAAATGCAGAGAGAGAGAGATGTCTAGATAGATAGATAGGTAGATAGATAGATAGATAGACAGACAGACAGATAGATAGACAGCTTGCAAATATTTGCGGGAGGGAAATGCACACAGATATCTAGCTAGATATAAACAGATATATAGGGCTTGCAAATATTGTAGGAGGGAAGAGAGAGATATCTAGATAGATGATAGATAGATAGATAGATAGATAGATAGATAGATAGATAGATAGATAGATAGATAGAGGGCTTGCAAATATTGCAGGAGGGAAATACAGAGAGATATCTAGATAGATATAAACAGATATATAGGGCTTGCAAATACTGCAGGAAGGAAATGCACAGAGAGAGAAATGTCTAGATAGATAGATAGATAGATAGATAGATAGATAGATAGATAGAGGGCTTGCAAATATTGCAGGAGGGAAATGCACACAGAGAGATATCTAGATAGATATAAACAGATATATAGGGCTTGCAAATATTGTTGGAGGGAAGAGAGAGATATCTAGATAGATGATAGATAGATAGATAGATAGATAGATAGATAGATAGATAGAGGGCTTGCAAATATTGCAGGAGGGAAATACAGAGAGATATCTAGATAGATATAAACAGATATATAGGGCTTGCAAATACTGCAGGAAGGAAATGCACAGAGAGAGAAATGTCTAGATAGATAGATAGATAGATAGATAGATAGAGGGCTTGCAAATATTGCAGGAGGGAAATGCACACAGAGAGATATCTAGATAGATCTAAACAGATCTATAGGGCTTGCAAATATTGCAGGAGGGAAATGCAGAGAGAGAGAGATGGATAGATAGATGATAGATAGATAGATAGATAGATAGATAGATAGAGGGCTTGCAAATATCGCGGGAGGGAAATGCACACAGAGAGATATCTAGATAGATATAAACAGATATATAGGGCTTACAAATATTGCAGGAGGGAAATGCAGAGAGAGAGAGATGTCTAGATGGATGGATGGATGGATGGATGGATGGATAGATAGATAGTTTGCAAATATTGCGGGAGGGAAATGCACACAGAGAGAGATGGATAGATAGATAGATAGATAGATAGATAGATAGATAGAGGGCTTGCAAATATTATGGGAGGGAAATGCACACAGAGAGATATCTAGATAGATCTAAACAGATCTATAGGGCTTGCAAATATTGCAGGAGGGAAATGCAGAGAGAGATGGATGGATGGATGGATAGATAGATAGATAGATAGATAGATAGATGATAGATAGATAGATAGATAGAGGGCTTGCAAATATTGCAAGAGGGAAATGCACACAGATATCTAGCTAGATATAAACAGATATATAGGGCCTGCAAATATTGCAGGAGGGAAACGCACATATAGAGAGAGTATTTGCAAACATTTCAGGGGGTAATACACATGTGAAATTAGCATATATAATTGTAGATCCAGGCTGGAGCAAACCTGGAGGAAAAGGTACCCAAACTGGACCATTTGGTACCCATGGAAAGTGGGTCCCGAGACCTGGCGACCTGAGCGTGGCCTCGAAGGCTTTCTAGAGCGGTTCCCCATCAACCCAGAGCTGAGCTGGGAGCCTCCTTCTCCACTGCAACAGCATCAGGTGTGTTCCAGTCGAGAAAGCCCTACACCTGAGCTGTGCCTGCCTGTCAATACCTTTCCCTCCCTGCGCTTCTCTCCGAAAACATATTTGTCATGCTCTCGTCTTTCTCCTGGTGCAGGTTTTTTTTTTTCTCCCTCCCAAACGTCCCCTTTTTGGCTTCCGCTTCATACAAATGCATGAGCGGCACCCTCCTCTCTTGCTCGCATCCCACGGCTTTGGATTTTCCCAAGGAGAGAAGCAAAGGAAAAGGATGGTGGAGATGCATAGGTTTTGGGCACCCTAAAGGAAAGGCCCTAGAGAACAAACAGCAATTTCTGACTCTCTCTGTCTGAGGCTCTGCCTTAAAAAATATGTCCTCCTTCGATACGGACATTGCCTTGTCGCCGAAAGAATTTCGCAGACAAGAAAGGGGAGGTTGGTGTTGTGGACCATGCCCAAAATCCATCCTAGTAGAGAGGTCTGCAACAAGAAGAGCCAATCTTATTTCCTTCTCTTGTCCCTTAGCATCGTTCTCTTCCAAATTCCCTGTTTGTATTGCAGAGGGTGACATTCTGAGTCTCAGACCCACATCTCCCTATAGATACAGCCATAGGGATATTATCCACATCCAGGAGAAGAAAGCCATCCCTGCAAAAGGGCAGAGAGATGAACGCTGCCAGACACAGATGGGGAAGACCAAATACGTCGCCCTCCCCAAAAAGATGTATATAACAAGGATGCATTTCAGACAAGGCAAGTCTGGAGAGATCTTTGCGTTTTGCTCCAATGCGAGACAATCGGAAACAAGCAACTGGAAGGGGGCTTTTTGGGGTGGAAAGCGCAGCACAAACACACACTTGTGTAGCAAGAGATCAAGGCGGGGGGAAAGCAAAGGTTGGTCACCTTGCAGCCCAAAAAGACACACACCGAGATGGAGCCGGGAGGAATTATAATTAATTTATATAATAAAATAATGGAATGGTGTAATATAAATGCACGTTGGAATAGAATAAAATAATATAATAATATAATAGAAATGTATGATATAATGCAATATAAATGTATATTCTAACAGAATAAAATAATTGATTTTATTATAATAAAATAAAATAATATAAATGTATGTTAAAATAGAGTAAAATAATTTATTATATTACAATATGATATAAAAATATAATATAATTTTATATTATAATAGAATAATATAATAGAAATATATATTCTAATAGAATAAAGTAACTGTATGAATAATAAAATAAAATAATGTAAATGTATGTTATAATAGAGTAAAATAATTTATTATATTACAATATAATATAAAAATATAATATAATTTTATATTATAATAGAATAAAATTATTTATTTTATTATAATAAAATAAAATAATATAAATGTTAAAATAAAGTAAAATATAAAATATAATTTTATATTATAATAGAGTAAAATAATTTATTTTATTATAATATAATAATATAATAGAAATATATATTTTAACAGAATAAAGTAACTGATTTTATTATAATAAAATAATAAAATAATATAGCTATATTATTTTAAATAAAGTAATGCAGCTATATTATTTTATATTATAATAAAATAAAATAAATGTATGTTATAATAGAGTAAAATAATATAATATAATAAATATAAAATATAATAGAAATATATATTCTAATAGAAATATATATTCTAATAGAATAAAGTAACTGATTGTATTATAATAGAATAAAATAATAAAATAAAATAATACCGCTATATTATTTTATATTATAGTAAAATAATATAATTTTTTGTTATAATAGAGTAAATAATTTATTATATAATATAATATAAAATATAAAATAATTTTATACTATAATAAAATAATTTAATTATAATAGAATAAAATAATAAAATAAAATAATACAGCTATATTATTTTATATTATAATAAAATAATATAAATGCATGTTATAATAGAGTAAAATAATATAATATAATAAATATATAATATAATATAATTTTATATTATATTATAGTAAAATAATTTATTTTAATATAATAATATAATAGAAATATATATATTAATAGAATAAAGTAACTGATTTTATTATAATAGAATAAAAAATATAATACAGCTATATTATTTTATATAATAATAAAATAATATAAATGTATGTTATAATAAAATAATTTATTATATTATAATATAATATAATATATATTTTATAATAGAATAAAATTATTTATTTTATTATAATAGAATAATACAATAGAATATTTATATTCTAATAAAGTAACTGATTTTATTATAATAGAATAAAATAATAAAATAATATAAATGTATGTAATAATAAAAAATTATATTATAATATATAATAATATATAATATAATAGAAATATAGATTCTAATAAAGTAACTGATTTTATTATAATAGAATAAAATAATAAATAAAATATAGCTATATTATTTTATATAATAATAAAATAATAGAATAGAAATGTATATTGTAATAGAATAAAATATTTTACCATAATATAATATACTAAAATAATATTATATTATTATATATAATGGAATAAAGTAATAAAAATGTATATACTAACAGAATAAAATAATTTATTTTCTTAATAAATTATAATAATTGTAAATTAAAATTTTATTTATATGATTACAATATTATAATATCAATGTATGATCATAACAATAATCCATCTCTTGCAGCGAGCTCTAGCTTCGAGCAACCAGCAACCCTTCTTGAGATGCCAGGAGAATAGAGACATACACCATAGCCAAGGCGAGGAAGCTCATAGTAAATAAAGGAGCTGGGCATTGCAGATTTGCTGCTTGCTGGCATCCCATACATTATATACATACATACATACACATAGATACAGCTCAGATCTCTCCAAGCTGGAGTTTGATACATAGAGAGAAGACCCCCAACTCACCAACCAAAGGCCATTTTTAAGGGGTTCGACCCAAGAAATCTGAATATTTGGAGGAAATAAAGGAGGAAGGAAAGGATGGAATATAGATAGAGATGGGAAAGGATCTAAATCATCAAAAACACCAGTGGAAGTGGGAGAGAAGACCCCCAACTCACCAACCAAAGGCCATTTTCAACAAATATGAATATTTAGAGGAAAGAAAGGAGGAAGGAAAGGATGGAATATAGATAGAGATGGAAAAGGATCTAAATCATCAACACCAGTGGAAGTGGGAAGCTTCTCCCCATCACCCAGTGTTTGATATATGTTGGGGGTCCCTTCAACCTTGAAGCAATGGGGTTCTGAAGGATCCAAGGGGTGATTTGGGGGGGGGGGTGATTTCAAGGGGAGCCCAAGATGTCCTCCCACGCCCCCACTTCCTCGCGTGGTGCAAAATCCCCCCAAAGATAGAGAGAGATGGATAGAGATGGGATCCAGACAGAGATGCTGCAGCGCCTCAGGACCCTCCCTCCCCTTGGATTCCCACGCGAGAAGGGGAAACACGCGTGTCACGGACGCGGGGAAGGGTCTCGGGTGCAGCCCACGCCCCACGTCAAGAGGATAAGGCACATTTTGACACCAATGGGGAGTCCCACGCGTGGGGAAATGGACCAGTTTGGAATTGTCGGGTTTTGCATCGCCCTTCTCCCGACAATTCAGACCCCACCCACTCACCCAGGTACCTGCAGGATCCAGAGAGGAAGGAAGAGGATGGTGCTGAGGCAGGCGACGGCCTCGCTCCCCAGAGGGAGCTGCAAAGGCGGCTCCGGAGACAATGGGAGAAGCCGAGAAGGAAGGAAGGGATGCTGATGGGGGGAAAGGAGGAGGAAGGCAAGGCAAGGCGAGCAGGCAAGCGGCGGGGAGGGAGGGAGGCTCCGGCCCGCCTCCTCCTCCTCGGCGTCGTCTGAGGCGCCCAGGATGGAGAAGGAGGGAGGGGAGGAGGGAAAGGGGGGCGGAGGAGGGAGGTCCTGCCCAAGCCCCAGCCAAGCCCCGCCTCCCCCTCCCCCCCCCCGCCCTTCCTCAGCCTCCTCTTCCTCCTCCTCCCGACGCCTCCGCCTTGCCTCTCCTCCTGACACTCTCCCTGCTCCATCCAAGGAAAGGATGCAAGGGAGAGACATCAGAAGGGAAAGGGTGCAAGTGAGGGTCCCTGGAAGGCAACAGAGGCAAGTGAGGGGCCCTAAAATGCAAGAGATGCAAGTGGGGGACCATGGAAGGGAAGGGATGCAAGTGAGGGACCCTAAAATGCAAGGGATGCAAGTGAGGGTCCCTGGAAGGCAGAAGATGCAAGTGAGAGGCCCTAAAATGCAAGGGATGCAAGTGGGGGACCATGGAAGGCAAGGGATGCAAGTGAGAGGCCCTAAAATGCAAGGGATGCAAGTGGGGGACCATGGAAGGCAAGGGATGCAAGTGAGAGGCCCTAAAATGCAAGGGATGCAAGTGGAGGACCATGAGGGACCCTTCACTGCAAATGAGGGACCCTTCACTGGCATCCCTTGCCTTCCATGGTCCCCCACTTGCATTTTAGGGTCTCTCACTTGCATCTTTGGCTTTCCAGGGACCCTCACTTGCATCCCTTGCATTTTAGGGTCTCTCACTTGCATCTTTTGCCTTCCAGGGACCTTTACTTACTTCTCTTCATTTTAGGGTCTCTCACTTGCATTCTTTGCCTTTCCAGGGACCCTCACTTGCTTCACTTGCATTTTAGGGTCTCTCACTGGCGTCCTTTGCCTTCCAGGGACCCTCACTTGTGTCCTTTGCCTTCCAGGGACCCTCACTTGCATCTTTGGCCATCCAGGGACCCTCACTTGCATCCCTTGCATTTTAGGGTCTCTCACTTGAGTCCTTTGCCTTCCAGGGACCCTCACTTGTGCTCTTTGTCTTCCAGGGAACCTCACTTGCATCCCTTGCCTTCCAGGGACCCTCACTTGCATCATTTGCCTTCCATGGTCCCTCACTTGCATCCCTTGCATTTTAGGGTCTCTCACTTGCATCTTTTGCCTTCCAGGGACCCTCACTTGCATCCCTTGCATTTTAGGGTCTCTCACTTGCGTCCTTTGCCTTCCAGGAACCCTCACTTGCATCCCTTGTATTTTAGGGTCTCTCACTTGCGTTCTTTGCCTTCCAGGGACTTGCATCTCTTGCATTTCATGGTCTCTCACTTGCGTCCTTTGCCTTCCAGGCACCCTCACTTGCGTCCTTTGCCTTCCAGGGACCCTCACTTGTGTTCTTTGCCTTCCAGGGACCCTCACTTGTGTTCTTTGCCGTCCAGGGTCTCTCACTTGCGTCCTTTGCCTTCCAGGGCCCTCGCTTGCATCACTTGCATTTTAGGGTCTCTCACTGGCATCCCTTGCCTTCCAGGGACCCTCACTTGCGTCCTTTGCCTTCCAGGGACCCTTACTTGCATCTCTTCATTTTAGGGTCTCCCACTTGCGTCCTGTGCCTTCCAGGAACCCTCACTTGCATCATTTGCCTTCCAGGGACCCTCACTTGTGTTCTTTGCCTTCCAGGGACCCTCACTTGCATCCCTTGCCTTCCAGGGACCCTCACTTGCACCCTTTGCCTTCCAGGGACCCTCACTTGCGTTCTTTGCCTTCCAGGGACCTTCGCTTGCATCATTTGCCTTCCAGGGACCCTCACTTGCATCCCTTGCCTTCCATGGTCCCCCACTTGCATTTTAGCGTCTCACTTGCATTTTTGGCCTTCCAGGGACCCTCACTTGCATCCCTTGCCTTGCATGGTCCCTCACTTGCATTCCTTACATTTTAGGGTACTCACTTGCATCTTTTGCCTTCCAGGGACCCCCATTTGCATCCCTTGCTTTCTAAGGACCCTTACTTGCATCCACTGCCTTCTAGGCTCCCTCACTTGCATCCTATGCCTTCCAGGGTTCCTCACTTGCATCCCTTGCCTTCCGGGGTTCCTCACTTACACCCATGGCCTTCAAGTATCTCTTACTTAAATCCTTTAATTCTGGGGTCTCTCACTTGCGTCCCCTGCCTTCCATGGTTCCTCATATGCATCCCTTGCCTTCTAAGGTCCCTCACTCGTATATTTTGCCTTCCAGGGACCCTCACTTGAATCCCTTGCATTTTAGGGTCTCTCACTTGCATCTTTTGACTTCCAGGGACCCTCACTTGCATCCCTTGCATGTCAGGGTCTCTCACTTGCATCCTTTGCCTTCCAGGGACCCTCACTTGCATCTCTTGCATTTTAGGGTCTCTTACATCTTTTGCCTTCCAGGGACCCTCACTTGCATCCCTTGCATTTTAGGGTCTCTCACTTGCATCTTTTGCTTTCCAGGGACCCTCACTTGCATCCCTTACCTTCCAGGGACCCTCACTTGCATCCCTTGCCTTCCAGGGACCCTCACCTGCATCACTTGCCTTCCAGGGACCCTCACTTGCATCACTTGCATTTTAGGGTCTCTCACTTGTGTCCTTTGCCTTCAAGGGATCCTCATTTGCATCCCTTGCCTTCCATTGTCCCTCACTTGCATCCCTTGCATTTTAAGGTATCTCACTTGCATCTTTTGCCTTCCGGGGACCCTCACTTGAATCCCTTGCATTTTAGGTTCTCTCACTTGCATCTTTTGCCGTCCAGGGACCCGCACTTGCATCCCTTGCATTTTAGGTTCTCTTACTTGCATCTTTTGCCTTCCAGGGACCCCCACTTGCATCCCTTGCATTTTAGGGTCTCTCACTTGCATCTTTTCCTCCCAGGGACCCCCACTTGCATCCCTTGCATTTTAGGGTCTCTCACTTGCATCCTTTGGCTTCCAGGGACCCTCACTTGCACCCTTTGCCTCCTAAAGTCTCTCACTTGCAACCCTTGCCTCCTATGGTCTGAGGGAACCTAGAATGCAAAGGATGCGTTCTCTATGATTCTATTATTCTAATAATAATAATATTAATATCTGGTGCAGGCAAGTGAAATCACAGGTATGGGTTCTGTGGTGACAGGGATCTCATTAGATAGGTAGATGGCAAGCTATTTAACCTCAGTAGACTGAAAGCCAAAACCAAGGTTACAACAACATCTGTTATAGAACTCCAGTATGCTGATGACAATGTCGTCTGTGCGCATTCAGAAGAAGACTTACAAGCCACTCTAAACACCTTCGCAGAAGCATACGAGAAGCTCGGCCTGTCATTAAACATCGAGAAAACCAAAGTGCTCTTCCAGCAGTCACCAGCCAATCCCTCTCCAATGCCAAAAATACAGCTTAATGGTGTAATCATTTCTGCGCCCTTGACCATTTCTGCTCCCTTGGCAGCCACCTCTCCACCAAAGTCAACATTGACTTTGAAATTCACCACCACCTGAGCTCTGCAAGTGCAGCATTTTCCCGAATGAAGCAGCGAGTGTTTGAGGACCGAGACATCCGTAGGGATACCAAGGTGCTTGTCTATAAAGCTATTGTCCTCCCAACCCTGCTATACGCCTGCGAGACATGGACTGTCTACAGACGTCAACATTGACACTGAAATACAATATGGCCTGAGCTCTGAAAGTGCAGCTTTTTTCCAAATGAAGCAGAGAGTGTTTGAGCACTGAGACATCCGTAGGAAGACCAAGGTGCTTGCTTATAAAGCTATTGTCCTCCCAACCCTCCTATATGCCTGCGAAACGTGGACTGTCTACAGACGTCACATTCAACTCCTGGAATGATTCCATCAGCACTACCTCCGAAAAATCCTGCAAATCTCTTGGGAAGACAGGTGGGGAAATGTCAGCGTGCTGGAAGAAGCAAAGACCACCAGCACTGAAGCGATGGTCCTCTGCCATCAACTCCGCTAGACCGACCACGTTGTCTGGATGCCCAACCATGGTCTCCCAAAGCAGTTGCTCTACTCCGAACTCAAGAATGGAAAACGGAATGTTGGAGGGCAGGAAAAGAGATTGAAAGATGGTCTCAAAACTCTGGCGTAGACACTGGGAACTGGGAAACCCTGGCCCTTGAGCGCTCCAGCTGGAGGTCAGCTGTTACCAGCAGTGCTGCAGAATTTGAAGAGGCACGAATGGAGGGCGAAAGAGAGAAACGTGCCAAGATGAAGGCACATCAAGCCAACCCCGACGAGACCGCCTTCCACCTGGAAACCGATGCCCTCACTGTGGGAGAAGACGCAGGTCAAGAATAGGGCTCCACAGTCACCTTCGGACACCAAACTTGGGGGAGTATCATCCTTGGACTATGAGGGGTCGCCTCAGTAAGTAAGATAGGTAACTAAGTTAAGATGCATCTACCCCATCGAATCGATGTTTGCAACCCCTGTAACTGCTAACCTGAGGGTCCCTGCGTGGGTGAACGGGAGGGTCGGGAGCACCCTCATTTGCCGGCTTCCCTGGTTTTGTGCAAGATGTTTTCCGCGGGATAAAAGGCTGAAACGCCTCTCCAAAGACTTAATTAGTGCCAGCCAGTGCTTTAAGCGAAAACACACTGGTATTTCGCTTCCCTTTCTTTTTATTATTATGTTTCGCCTACGGTCCCGCACCCAGCATTCGAACGTGGTCCCTGCAACGGAATTGGACCCTGAAGGCCGAGAGCGGATCTCCACCACGGCAATCTATTCTGTCCCACCAGAGACAAGCCTTCCCTTGCCCTCCTTTTTATTTCTTTGGCTTCTGCAGCATTCCAGAAGTCCCGTTAGATACAATACAATCCTAGAGTTGGAAGAGACCCCAAGTTCTAACCCTGTTCTCTGTGCGCGTTCAGAAGAAGACCTACGAGCCACTCTAAACACCTTTGCAGAAGCATACGAGAAGCTCAGCCTGTCATTGAACATCGAGAAAACCCAAATGCTCTTCCAAAAGTCACCAGCCAATCTCTCAGCAGACTGAAAGCCAAAAACGTGGTTACAACAACATCTGTTACACAACTCCAATATGCTGATGATAACATCGTCTGTGCGCATTCAGAAGAAGACCTACAAGCCACTCTAAACACCTTTGCAGAAGCATACGAGAAGCTCGGCCTGTCATTGAACATCGAGAAAACCAAAGTACTCTTCCAGCAGTCACCAGCCAATCCCTCAGCAGAGTGAAAGCCAAAAACAAGGTTACAACAACATCTGTTACACAACTCCAATATGCTGATGATAACGTCGTCTGTGTGCATTCAGAAGACCGACAAGACACTCTAAACACCTTCGCAGAAGCATACGAGAAGCTCAGCCTGTCATTGAACATCGAGAAAACCCAAGTGCTCTTCCAGCAGTCACCAACCAATCCCTCAGCAGACTGAAAGCCAAAAACAGGGTTACAACATCTGTTACACAACTCCAATATGCTGATGATAACGTCGTCTGTGCGCATTCAGAAGAAGACTTACAAGCCACTCTAAACACCTTTGCAGAAGCATACGGGAAGCTGTCTACAGACTGTCTACAGACGTCAACATTGACACCGAAATACAACACCACCTGAGCTCTGCGAGTGCAACATTTTTCTGAATGAAGCAGAGAGTGTTTGAGGACTGAGACATCCGTAGGAAGACCAAGGTGCTTGTTTATAAAGCTACTGTCCTCCCAACCCTGATATGGCTGCGAGACGTGGACTGTCTACAGACGTCAACATTGACACTGAAATACAGCATCACCTGAGCTCTGCGAGTGCAGCATTTTTCTGAATGAAGCAGAGAGTGTTTGAGGACTGAGACATCCGTAGGAAGACCAAGGTGCTTGTTTATAAAGCTATTGTCCTCCCAACCCTGATATGGCTGCGAGACGTGGACTGTCTACAGACATCAACATTGACACTGAAATACAGCATCACCTGAGCTCTGCGAGTGCAGCATTTTTCTGAATGAAGCAGAGAGTGTTTGAGGACCGGGACGTCCATAGGAAGACCAAGATGCTTGTTTATAAAGGTTTTGTCCTCTCAACGCTTCTATACTCCCGCGAAACGTGGACTATCTACAGATGTCAACATTGACACTGAAATACCACACAGCCTGAGTTCTGCGAGTGCAGCTTTTTTCCAAATGAAGCAGAGAGTGTTTGAGGACTGGGACATCCATAGGGAGACCAAGGGGCTTGTTTATAAAGCTATTGTCCTCCCAACCCTGCTATATTCTTGCTAGATGTGGACTGTCTACAGACACTAACATTGACACTGAAATACAACACCGCCTGAGCTCTGCGAGTGCAGCATTTTTCCGAATGAAGCAGAGAGTGTTTGAGGACCGGAACATCCATAGGGAGACCCAGGGGTTTGTTTCTAAAGCTATAGTCCTCCCAACCCTGCTCTATGCCTGCGAAACGTGGACTGTCTACAGACGTCACATGCAACTTCTGGAACGATTCCATCAGTGCTGCCTCTGGAAAAACCTGCAAATCTCTTGGGAAGACAAGCGGACAAATGTCAGCGTGCTGGAAGAAGCAAAGACCACCAGCATTGAAGCGATGGTCCTCCGCCATCAACTCCGCTGGACCGGCCACATTGTCCGGATGCCCGACTACTCCGAACTCAAGAACGGAAAACGGAATGTTGATGGGCAGGAAAAGAGATTTAACGATGGGCTCAAACTCTAGCACAGACACTAAGAACTGGGAAGCCCTGGCCTGTAAGCGTTCCAGTTGGAAGTCAGCTGTGACCAGCAGTGCTGCAGAATTTGAAGAGGCACGAATAGAGGGCATAAGAGGGAAACGTGCTAAGACGAAGGCGCGTCAAGCCAACTCTGACCAGGACCACCTTCCACTTGGAAACCAATGCCCTCACTGCGGGAGAAGATGCAGATCAAGAGCAGAGCTCCACAGTCACCTATGGACCCACCGCCAGCACACTGACCTTGGGGGACAATCTTACTTGGACAACGAGGGATCACCTAAATAAAGCATCATTACCATCATGTTCTTTTTTCAATGAGCTGTGGAGTTGTGTCAGCTCAGGTCCACCTTCTTTTAAAAATTCAGCAGGGATCCCATCAGGTCTGCTGGCTTTGTTTTTTTTTTAATTGGCGGATGACTTTGCTGACTTACTCTAATGCTCAAACTCTGGCATAGACACTAAGAACTGGGAAGCCCTGGCCTGTAAGCATTCCGGTTGGAAGTCAGCTGTGACCAGCAGTGCTCCAGAATTTAAAGAGGCACAAATAGAGGGTGAAAGAGGGAAATGTGCCAAGAGGAAGGTGCATCAAGCCAACTCTGACCGGGACCACCTTCCACTTGGAAACCAATGTCCTCACTGCGGGAGAAGATGCAGATCAACAATAGGTCTCCATAGTCACCTACTCGGACAACGAGGGATCACCTAGGTAAGTAAGTAAACCCTGTTCTGCCATTCGGGGAAACACCATCAAACCACTCCCAACAGATGGCCACCCAGCCTCTGTTTACAATCCTATCAAGAACGTAACTGTTCCAAGGGGTGCCAAAAACAGAGCTACAAAGGTTGCTTCGTTGCCTCTGAATCAGCCTTGCTGCACACCTATCTGTGCAATTGGCGAGAGAGGCTTCCCACTCAGGGAGTCTTTAATATTTAAACATTTCCTGCATTGGTATGATGAGGATGTCACATTAGGTAGCGCAAAAAAAGTGCCGGCTTGCTGTTTACTTTGAATGTAAATGGATATTCTGGAGGAGGGGGCAGCTATAAACAGACATTTAACACGAAACTCTGCTTCAAATGATGCAATTGCGTCTCCTTCTCTGGAGATCTGCGTGGCCATCTGTCGGGAAGGATTTGATGGTGTCCTCCTGAATGCTTCTCAACCTTCCTAATGCCGCTTCATGTTGTCTTGACCCCCAACCATAACATTATTTTCGTTGCTAATTCGCAACTATTATTTTGCTACGGTTATGAATCATAATGTAAATATCTGATATGCAGGATGTATTTTCATCGCTGGACCACATTTGGCACAAATACCCAATACACCCAAATTTGAATTCTGGTGGAGTTGAGGAGGGGAAATTGATTTTGTCATTTGGGAGTTGTAGTTGCTGGGATTTATAGTTCACCTGCAATCAAAGAGCATTCTGAACTCCACCATCGATGGAATTGGACCAAGCTTGGCACACTGAACTCCACCAACAATAGAATTGGACTAAACTTGGCACACAGAACTCCCATGACCAACAAGAAAATACTAGAAGGGTTTGGTGGCCATTGATTTTGAGTTTGGGAGTTGTAGTTACTGGGATTTATAGTTCACCTACAATCAAAGAGTATTCTGAACTCCACCAATGATGGATTTGGACCAAGCTTGGCACACTGAACTCCACCAACAATAGAATTGGACTAAACTTGGCACACAGAACTCCCATGACCAACAAAAAAATACTAGAAGGGTTTGGTGACCATTGATTTTGAGTTTGGGAGTTGTAGTTACTGGGATTTATAGTTCACCTACAATCAAAGAGTATTCTGAACTCCACCAATGATGGATTTGGACCAAGCTTGGCACACTGAACTCCACCAACAATAGAATTGGACTAAACTTGGCACACAGAACTCCCATGACCAACAAAAAAATACTAGAAGGGTTTGGTGGCCATTGATTTTGAGTTTGGGAGTTGTAGTTACTGGGATTTATAGTTCACCTACAATCAAAGAGTATTCTGAACTCCACCAATGATGGATTTGGACCAAGCTTGGCACACTGAACTCCACCAACAATAGACTTGGACTAAACTTGGCACACAGAACTCCCATGACCAACAAAAAAATACTAGAAGGGTTTGGTGGCCATTGATTTTGAGTTTGGGAGCTGTAGTTACTGGGATTTATAGTTCACCTACAATCAAAGAACATTCTGAACTCCACCAATGATGGAATTGGACCAAGCTTGGCACACAGAACTCCCATGACCAACAAAATATACTGGAAGGGTTTGGTGGCCATTGAATTTGAGTTTGGGAGTTGCAGTTCACCTACCTTGAGCACTGTGGACTCAAACAATGATGGATCTGGACCAAACTTGGCACAAGCACTCAATATGCCCAAAATGAATACAGATGGAGTTTGAGGGAAATAGACCTTGACATTTGGTGGGTTTGGTGGGCATTAACTTTGAGTTTTGGGAGTTGTAGTTCCCCTGCATTGAGCATTGTGGACTCAAACAATGATGGATCTGGACCAAACTTGGCACAAATACTCAATATGGCCAAATGTGAACATTGGTGTAGTTTGGGGAAAACAGACCTTGACATTTGGGAGTTGTAGTGGTGGGATTTATAATTTACCTGCAATCAAAGAGCATTCTGAACTCCACCAGCAATGGAATTGAACCAAACTTGGCACACAGAACTCCCATGACCAACAGAAAATACTGGAAGGGTTTGGTGGCCATTGACTTTGAGTATGGGAGTTGTAGTTCACCTACGTTGAGCACTGTGGACTCAAACAATGATGGATCTGGACCAAACTTGGCACAAATACTCAATATGGCCAAATGTGAACATTAGTGGAGTTTGGGGAAAATAGACCTTGTCATTTGGGAGTTGTCGTTGGTGGGATTTATAGTTCACCTACAATCACAGCGCATTATGAACCCCAACACCATGAAAGATGAGGAATGCTGTCCTCAATGGCCTTGTTTCAACATAACTAATAGTTGAGAATGCTGGGCTTTGGAGTCTTCAATAGAAGCCATTCAAGACAATCAACACTGAGGAATGTTGGGCCTCGGAGTCCTCAAAGAACATGCTTCAGTAGAGCCAAAGTTGAGGAACACTGGACCTTAGAGTCCTTGATTGATAGGCTTCAACAGAATGAAAGGTGAAGAATGCTGGGCCTTGGAGTCCTCAAAGAACATGCTTCAATAGAGCCAAAGTTGAAGAACGCTGGGCCTTGGAGTCCTTGATTGATAGGCTTCAACACAATGAAAGGTGAAGAATGCTGGGCCTTGGAGTCCTCAAAGAACATGCTTCAATAGAGCCAAAGTTGAGGAACGCTGGGCCTTGGAGTCCTTGATTGATAGGCTTCAACACAATGAAAGGTGAAGAATGCTGGGCCTTGGAGTCCTCAAAGAACATGCTTTAATAGAACCGAAGTTGAAGAAGAGTGTACCTTGGAGTCCTTGATTGATAGGATTCAACACAATGAAAGGCGAAGAATGCTGGGCCTTGGAGTCCTCAAAGAACATGCTTCAATAGAACTGAAGTTGAAGAAGAGTGGACCTTGGAGTCCTTGATTGATAGGCTTCAATACAATGAAAGGTGAAGACTGCTGGGCCTTGGAGTCCTCAAAGAACATGCTTCAATAGAACTGAAGTTGAAGAACAGTGGACCTTGGAGTCCTTGATTGATAGGCTTCAACAGAATGAAACGTGAAGAATGCTGGGCCTTGGAGTCCTCAATGGCTATGTTTCAACACAACGGAAGGGGAAGAATGCTTGATGGACAGGCTTCAAAGCAACCAATGGCGAGGAATGCTGGGTGTTGTAGTCCTCACTGGGCATTGTAGTCCAACTCCACCTCTTTGGGGGCCTTGCTATGGAATTCTGGGAGTTGTCATTGCATGCTTTGGCAGCTATAAAGGCTTAGCACAAGGAAAACTCCTTGGATTCCATACCCACGAGCCATGGATTTTAAAGTGGCGCCAAACTGCATCCATTCGGCAGTGTAGACGGACCCCCCACTGCAATGAGTCACCGTCCCAGATGGACCAAGAGGCTCAGTTGTCATTTGCATGGAGGTGGCGGCAGTGGCAGCACGCTAATGCAATATTGATCCCTGGGAAGCCAGCCAACAGCGGAGAGTGGCAGGAGATGATTGCAAAAGGAAGGTGCAACGGGGATGATGGAGGAGTTGGAGGTAAGCACGAAAAGGGAGGAAAATAGAAGGATAGGCTTCCTGGGAGTTCTGCTTTTCAGCAGAAGCTGGATGAGCATCTATCAGGAGGGCTTTGATGGTGGTGCCGAAACATTTTGGAGTGATTACTAAAGATTCAAACGTTTCCGAGCTGTAGTTTTTTAAAAATAATTTTAATTGAATTTTTTTGGAAAATTTTCTAAAAATCAGCAGATGAACGAATCTTTCTGAAACTTTGCAGGATCAATGCCCTGCTTATATTGTTTTACTAGCTTGGGGACCCGGCACTGCCTGGGTTATTTGAGAAAGGAATTGTGTATCAAGGTTGGTCTTTATCAGTTGTTTATATGGCTCGCAGTGGTCTCAGGAAGTTAGTGAAGGTACTGTGAGATCCATCATCTGTGGTCCATCCTCTTCCAAACTGCTCCAGGATGGAGAGTGGGTCATGGTGGCTCTGTGTGCCAAGTTTGGTCTTGATTGGTCATTAGATGAGTGCTGCAGAAGTCTTGTGCAGAAGTCTTGCAGATCGTCCAGTGAAGTGAGTGGAGGTACTTGAAATCCCATCATCCATTGTTCTCCCCCAAACCTTACCAGAATATTGAGTTGGCCATGGGGGCTCTGTGTGTCAAGTTTGGTCTTGATTGGTCATTAGATGAGTGCTGCAGAAGTCTTGTGCAGAAGTCTTGCAGATCGTCCAGTGAAGTGAGTGGAGGTACTTGAAATCCCATCATCCATTGTTCTCCCCCAAACCTTACCAGAATATTGAGTTGGCCATGGGGGCTCTGTGTGTCAAGTTTGGTCTTGATTGGTCATTAGATGAGTGCTGCAGAAGTCTTGTGCAGAAGTCTTGCAGATCGTCCAGTGAAGTGAGTGGAGGTACTTGAAATCCCATCATCCATTGTTCTCCCCCAAACCTCACCAGAATATTGAGTTGGCCATGGGGGCTCTCTGTGCCAAGTTTGGTCTTTATTAGTATTTGGATGAGTGTCACTGTGGTTTCAGGAAGTGAGTGAAGGTACTGCAAGTCCCATCATCCATCATCCATCCTCCTTCAAATACCACCAGGATGTAGGTTGGGTCATGGGGGCTCTGTGTGCCAAGTTTGGTCTTGATTGGTTATTAGATGAGGGTTGCAGCAGTCTTGGGAAGGGAGTGGAGGTACTTGAAGTCCCATCATCCATGGTCTGTCCTCCTCGAAAGTGCACCAGGATGTATAGTTCACCTACAATCTGGGATGTATAGTTCACCTACAATCAAAGAGCATTCTGAACTCCACCAATGATGGAATTGAACCAAATATGGCACACAGAACTCCCACGACGAACAGAAAATATATAGCAGTGATTGATTTGGGGGGGGGGGGCACCAAAATACTGTTTGCTTACCGTTGAAAATTACCTAGGGCCGTCTCTGGCTACGAGGCAACGTCTTCTTACCATCAAGAAGTTCTTATTAATGTTGAGGTCACTATTTGCTTGTCACATTTCTCATCCAAGGCCTCGATTCCCTACCAATCCGTGCCGAAATGAATTATTCAGTTTTCCCAAAACCGTCTAAATTAAAACCTCCCCCTTTTTTAAAAACATTTTATAATCTGCTTTTCGGCACACGCATGTACAAAAAAAAGTTCCTGGAGGAGAGGACAACAAAAGCATGGAAGCGCTCCGAGTGTTATAATCATCACACACACATACACGAGAGTTTATCCAATATAATCCAATCTATTTAGGCGCTGCAATGAGATCTATAATCCAGAGTCTCTCTTTAGAAAATGATTAAAAAGATCAAAAGCTTGGCTAGACAAAGGAAGGTTTGACATCCAGGCCTGAAACACAGATCCAAATCCGGAGGAAATATTTGGATATTGTCACGCTTGTTTGGAATTGCACTATATGGAGGTATAGACCCTGATGATGAAGTAGACCTATTTATTGTGCATCTACATTGCAGAGTTAAAGCAGTTTGGTATTGTCAGTGACATCGGCAGCACAGCGAGGCAGGAACAGATCAATCACAGCCACCTTTATTTTACAGCTAATTGTCCCCGAGAGTGGCGGAGACCCCCGCCTTCAAATTGGTCTGAACCGCAGCGGAGAGTTCCACAGTTCCTGGAAGCCGAATTGGGACCAACTGATGAAATGTGCCCCTGCAGGCAGCTCAAAACTAGGACTGCATTCAGCCTTCTATTACTTTCCCTTCTCCTCCCCTTCCCAGTGGGCCTACTCCGAAGCTGGACAGACAAACCCAGAACTCCTCCACCTGGCAACTCTTGAGGCGACAATTCGGTTGCTTTTGCTTACCCTTCAGACGTCTTCCCCCTTCACGTCGGCTGCTCTTCTTCCAGGAAGTCCTTGGGTCAAGGCTTCCCTGGCGCTCCTTTGTGCCGAAAATCCGGGTCAGGATTGGGAGGAAATGGCTGTGGGAGAATTTGTAATTTTGTCAGAAGGAAGGTCCGAATTTAAGAGAGGCGCCTCTTTTCCCAAGCCGTTCCTCCTGGTGATCTGGCCCGACGATTCAGGACCAAGGTGCCCGCTTGGAAATTTAGGCTATAATTTCGTCTGGACCTCCAAGCAGGGTCCCTTCATGGTATAAGCCAAATGATATATACATTAGAAGCTATTTAACACTCAGCACATCATAAACTTGCTTCTTCACCATCCGATCGTAACATTGCAAACACACGGTTATCAGTACTAGTCCACACCTCTTGCATTCTAGAGTGACGTATGACATACTACGCACCATGCTGCGTCCATTTGTTCTATAAACTTGATTTATGACCTCTAGGAATGTTGTTCCCTCCATGGTTCAGTTAACTCTTTCCACACCAAGTGGAGTCCACGACAGGCGAGTGCGGAGAAGAGCAAACTACAATGCACAGTGGAGGCCTTCTCACAGCAACACCAGAGGCCAGCTTCTGGTCAAAGGACATTTAGCATAATGCCAAGTTTTAAATTTATTTGTGTTTTAAATACATTACAACTGTACCTTCAACTCGCTTCTGACACAATAAATAAATGTAGATGTTAAGGAGTGGGAATTGAGGATTCCCCAGTATAGATAATATTGCACCCATCTGGCCTAAGGGCGGGTTGTTTTCGAAGCCTGCAGCCGACAAGTTAGAGGTTGACTGGTTCAATCCCCTTTTGGTTTCCAGGGGGGGTTCCATTCCCCGGCAACAAAGGGCATTTTCACACATGAACTGAAAAAAGCACTTTGATTTATGACTCAGAGCGTCCGTCACCTCTGCTCTCTGTTTGCTGGCAAAAAATAAAATAAAATAAAAATAACACAAAAGCTTCTCCTATAAGGTCACTGAACAGCATCCATGACAGAGATGGGGAAAGTTTCTTTTGGAAGGTGAACTATAACTCCCTAAATCTAGCAGACTTGGGGAGATGAAGTTTCCGTCTTGCCCTTGAACATTTCTGAGCTCTGTGGCGCACAAGCCATTGTTATCCTAAAGGAACCAGGTACAGTGTATTGTCGAAGGCTTTCATGGCTGGAATCACTAGGTTCTTGTGGGTTTTTTCGGGCTATAGAGCCATGTTCTAGAGGCATTTCTCCTGACGTTTCGCCTGCATCTATGGCAAGCATCCTCCTACCTCTGAGGATGCTTGCCATAGATGCAGGCGAAACGTCAGGAGAAATGCCTCTAGAACATGGCCTTATAGCCCGAAAAAACCCACAAGAACCTAGAACCAGGTACAGTTTGCATCGCAATCAAATTGTGGGGTATTATTATTATTATTTTACTGACACAAAAGCACAGCATGTCACAGCAAACGAGATCTCTGTGCTGGATTTCGTACCACAAAATCACAAGTCGAACACTTCCCAAGCGTCTAGGACTGTGTGATGTATTTCCGAATGATATACGCCAGATCCAAGTCAGGTGGCCTTTTGCAGTGACCAGATTGTGATTTGGTCAATGTTTATTGTTTCCAAATGCCGGCTGAGATCTTTTGGCATGCCAATGACCACTGGGACCACCTGGACTGGTTATGACACAACATAATCCCCTTCCCCTTCATCCCCACCCAGTACCTTTTTGCACAAATGACCAAAACTTGGTCAGGTTCCATTTTGAGGTCTTGATAGCGGCTGAGTTTTTCCTGTTGTTTTTCCTCAATGCGACTGTCTCCCGGTAAGGCGACATCAATAATCCAGACTTTTTTCTTTTCCACAATCGTGATGTCTGGTGTATTGTGTTCCAAAACTTTGTCAGTCTGGATTCGAAAGTCCCACAGTATTTTTGCATGTTCATTTTCCATGACGTTTGTGGATTTATGATCCCACCAATTCTTTATTGCTGGCAGGTGGTCAGGGGCGGTTCTTCCATTACGCGAAGTAAGCGGTCGCAGAACACTTATTTTTTGCCAGGGGCGCAGAGGCGCCTCTGTAAATGCCCCTCGATCGCCACTTGAGGAGCGCCCCCTCAGCTCACAACAGCCCTAGCAGTCCGGGGGGAGCCTCGGCTTTCTTGCCTCGCTGCCAGGCGATCCTCTTCCCAAAGGGGCCGGGCCTTGAGCCTCGCCTAGCCCCTCTCGTTCCTGCTCCACCCAGCCACCGGGTGCGCAAGCAGAGCCGGCGCTCAATCGTTCTCTGCGTTCGATCCCTTCCCCATGACCGGCTCCCTTTTCTGATCCCCCAGAGCTCCACTCGCCTCCTCTCCTCTCCCCAATCTGCGGGTGGGCCAAGGGGTGGAGCCGCTGCGCCTGGCCCAGTTCGGGTCCGGAGGCGTGTCGGAAGACCCCAGCATGCGCACCAAAAGTTGCCTCTTCTCCTGATTTTCTCTTCAGCCATTGGGACCAAGAGAGAGAGAGAGAGAGAGAGAGAGAGCCCCTCCGGCTGGAGGTATCTCCCACCTCCGCTCCTTCCTTTGTTTTTGCGCCTACCTTCAGGAAAGGTGGGCATCTCCACCACTCTCTCTCTCTCTCTCTCTCTCTCTCTCGGTCTCAATGGCTGAGGAGAAAGTCAGGAGAAGAGGTGACTTTTGGTGCGCACGCCGGGGTCTTCAGGCACGCCTCCGGACCCAAAGCGGGCCAGGCAAGGGAGCAAGTGCGGCAAGTGTAGTTACTGGGATGTATAGTTCACCTACAATCAAAGAGCATTCTGAACTCCACCAATGATGGAATTGAACCAAATATGGCACACAGAACTCCCACAACGAACAGAAAATATATATCAATGATTGGTTGGGGGGGGGGGGGGGGCGCCAAAATACTGTTTGCTTACTGTTGAAAATTACCTAGGGCCGCCTCTGCAGGTGGTCCTTGTGACATAAGTTCCAATGAATCATCTGGGCCACAGAGTTGTGCCTCTGTTTGTAGTCCGTCTGTGCGATTTTCTTGCAACAGCTGAGGAGATGGTCCAAGGTTTCATCCACTTCCTTGCACAATCTGCATTTTGGGTCATCCGCTGATTTTTCAATCCTGGCCTTAATGGCATTGGTTCTGATGGCTTGCTCCTGAGCTGCAAGAATCAGGCCTTCTTCTGTTTCCTCCTTCATGGTTCCATTCATGAGCCATCACCAGGTCTTCTCCTCATCAACTTTTCCTTCAATCTTCTCAAGGAACTGCCCATGCAAGGCTTTGTTGTGCCAGCTGTCAGCTCTGGTTGTAGTGCAGTTTTCTTGTACTGACTCTTTGTCTGCTGTGCTTTGAGATGTTTCTGATTATTGGCTTCAATTAAAGCAGGGTCTTGGCTTTCCTTGACATATTCTGCCAGGGTGTATCTTTCTTCTTTGACTGCTTGTTTGACTTGTAAAAGTCCTCTGCCTCCAGACTTTCTAGGCCAGTGTTTTTCAACCTGGGAGTCCGGACCCCTGTGGGGGTCACGAGGGGGTGTCAGAGGGGTCGGCAAAGACCAACAGAAAATACAGTATTTTCTGTTGGTCATGGGGGTTCTGTGTGGGAAGTTTGGTCCAATTCTATCTTTGGTGGGGTTCAGAATGCTCCTGGGCTGCAAGAATCAGGCCTTCTTCTGTCTCCTTCTTCAGGGTTCCATTCATGAGCCATCACCAGGTCTTCTCCTCGTCAACTTTTCCTTGAATCTTCTCAAGGAACTGCCCATGCAAGGCTTGGTTGTGCCAGCTGTCAGCTCTGGTTGTAGTGCAGTTTTCTTGTACTGACTCTTTGTCTGCTGTGCTTTGAGATGTTTCTGATTATTGGCTTCAATTAAAGCAGGTTCTTGTCTTTCCTTGACATATTCTGCCAGGGTGTATCTTTCTTCTTTGACTGCTTGTTTGACTTGTAAAAGCCCTCTGCCACCAGACTTTCTAGGCAGAATAGAGCTGGTCAACATCACTGCGAGGATGTAATGAATTATGAATGGTCATGAGTTTTCTTGTTTTTCTCTCCAAATTCTTCACTTTATGATGCCAGCAGTGTATCCTATGACAGGTATGGCCCAGGTGTTTATGGCCTTGGTGGTATTGCCTTCATTGAGCTTGCTTTTGAGATTATTACTATTATTATTCCTGACTGTGAGAGCCGTTCAGCAGTGGAACTCTCTGCCCTGGAGTGTGGTCGAGGCTCCTTCTTTGGAGGCTTTTAAACAGAGGCTGGATGGCCATCTGTCAGGGGTGATTTGAATGCAATATTCCTGCTTCTTGGCAGAATGGGGTTGGACTGGATGGCCCATGAGGTCTCTTCCAACTCTTTGATTCTATGATTCTATGCTTCTATTATTAGATCTTGAATGCTAAGTAAGGTCAACCCTGATTGGTACCCAGATGGGAGACAGACAACAAATACCAGGTAAAGGTAAAGGTTTTCCCTTGACATGAAGTCCAGTTGTGTCCAACTCTGGGGGTTAGTGCTCTTCTCCATTTCTAAACCGGAGAGCCGGCATTATCCATAGACACCTCCAAGGTCATGTGGCCAGCATGACTGCATGGAGCGCCATTACCAGCTAAGCTCTGGCAAAAAAAAAAAAAAACCCACTTCTGGAAGTTAAAGCGGTGTTAAGCTGCACCAATTCAACGGTGTAGATCAGTGTTTCTCAACCTGGGGGTCGGGACCCCTGGGGGGGTCGCGAGGGGGTGTCAGAGGGGTCGTCAAAGACCATCAGAAAACACAATATTTTCTGTTGGTAATGGGGGTTTTGTGTGGGAAGTTTGGCCCAAGTTTATTGTTGATCGGGTTCAAGATGCTCTTTGACTCTAGGTGAACTATACATCCCAGCAACTATAACACCCAGATGGTAAGGTCTATTTCCCCCAAACTCCACCAGTGTTTACATTTGGGCATATTGAGCATTCGTGCCAAGTTAGGTCCAGATCCATCATTCTTTGAGTCCACAGTGCTCTCTGGATGTAGATGAACTACAACTCCCAAACTCAAGGTCACTGTTCACCAAACCCTTCCAGTATTTCTTGTTGGTCATGGAAGTTCTGTGTGCCAAGTTCAATTCCATCCTTGGTGGAGTTCAAAATGCTCCTGGGTTGTAGATGAACTATAAATCCCAAATGACAACATTAACCTCCCCCAACCCCACCAGTATTCAAATTTGGGTGCATCAGGTATTTGTGCCAAATTTGGTCCAGTGAATGAAAATACATCTAGCAAATCAGATATTTGCATTACGATTCGTAACAGGAGCAAAATTACAGTTCTGAAGCGGCAACAAAAATAATGTTATGGTTATGGTTAAAAACTGGGTTGTGGTTAAAAACTGTTATGTTTAGGGGTCACCACAACATGAGAACTGTATTAAGGGGTCGGGGCATGAGGAAGGTTGAGAACCACTGGTGTAGATGCAACCCGAATACAAAATTACAGTTCTGAAACGGCAACAAAAATAATGTTATGGTTATGGTTAAAAACTGGGTTGTGGTTAAAAACTGGGTTGTGGTTAAAAACTGTTATGGTTAGGGGTCACCACAACATGAGAACTGTATTAAGGGGTCAGGGCATGAGGAAGGTTGAGAACCACTGGTGTAGATGCAACCCGAATAACTAACTCTGTCCCCTCTCTTTAAAAAAAACAAACCCAGATCTTTAGAAAACAATCTTTTGTGTTTACAAAGCCGTCCCCTGCCCACTGGCCTATTACGCAGAATAGGCAAAAGTCTATTTTTGTTCTTTCGATCGCTTTGTTTGTTTTAAGCATTTACATCCCTCCATTCGGCATGATCCCCTCCTAAGGCAAGTACGCAAGCTTAATTAAAACAGTATAAAACATTAATATTTTTTTCAGAGGGGGGAAAAAATACGCAGATACTACATTCAAATAAATCCCGACAACACAGAGGTTTCAAAGGGCGTTTGTAGATGCGACCTTCTGCTTCTAGTGACCCACTTTCATGGGTAGGGAAGGATGCGCCCCACTCCTCAACAAAGGTTAGAGAAATAGCCCCCCGAGCTCACTTAAAGGCAGATAGATGTCTATACCAAACATGTCTTTTGACATGTTCGAATGTGAAAGGGTTATAGAGTAATCCTCAATCCGATTGACAAAAGGAGGTGACATTGTCTTTCCAATGTCACACAAGCATGAGTCCTTCAACCAAAGGGACACAGAAGCTGAAGGTATAGGACAGATAATAATAATTATTATTAGTCATTTATTTATTTATTTATTTCACAGTTTTCTATACCGAGCTTCTCAACCTCATTGAGGGACTCAGCCCGGTTTCCAGCCATAAAAACATATACACTCATTAAAATATCATATATCACAATTACAAAACAACTTTAAAATACACTATATATAAAACTACAGTGGTCAGTCGTCCTATTAAAATGGATCTACATCAACTTCCATCCAGGGTCCTCATTCATCGAAGGCCTGACTCCACAGCCACGTCTTCACCCGTTTCCTAAATGTTAGGATGGATGGGGCGGTTCTGGCTTCCAGAGGGAGAGAGTTCCAGAGTCATGGGGCCACCACCGAGAAGGCCCTGTCCCTCGTCCCCACCAGGCGCGCTTGCGAGGCCGGTGGGACCGAGAGCAGGGCCTCTCCAGATGATCTTAATAATCTTGATGGTTCGTAGGGGAGAATACGTTCAGAGAGGTAAACAGGGCCGGAGTCGTTTAGGGCTTTATAGGTCAACACCAGCACTTTGAATTGTGCTCGGAAGCTAATTGGCAGCCAGTGGAGCTGGCGTAACAGCGGAATGGTGTGCTCCCTGTACCCAGCCCCCCGTTAGTAATCTGGCTGCCGCGCGTTGGACTTGCTGCAGCTTCCGGGCAGTCTTCAGAGGCAACCCCACGTAGAGAGCGTTGCAGTAGTCTAAGCGAGATGTAACCAAAGCGTGTACTACCGTGGCCAAGTCAGCCCTCCCAAGGTACGGACGCAGCTGGCGCACAAGTTTTAATTGTGCGAATGCTCCCCTGACCACCGCTGAAACCTGGGGTTCCAGGCTCAGCGATGAATCCAGGAGAACTGGATAATAATAATAATAATAATAATAATAATAAAACTTTATTGTTGGTGGTCTGCAAACACTTAGAAACAAGAAGTAGAAAAAGGGAGAAATCACCAAAGAAGAATTCAAACAAATAGCCAACACCTGTAAGGAAAAGGTCCTCAAGGCTAAAGCACAAAACGAGCTCAGGCTTGCCAGGGACATTAAAAACAATAAAAAGGGATTCTTTTCTTATGTCAGTAGAAAAAGGAAAAACAAGGAGGCGATAGGACCTCTTCGAGGAGAAGATGGGGCAATGCTGACAGGGGATTTGCCTCGGTCTTCTCACAAAAAGAAAGTCATCTTCAACCTTAGCAAGATGGAGTGGGTGAGGGATTAGAGGACATCCAACCCCAAATTGGGAAACAAGTCGTCCAGGAATACCTGGCTGCTCTAAATGAGTTCAAGTCCCCTTTCAGGGCCAGATCAACGACACCCAAGAGTACTGAAGGAACGAACGGAAGTTATCTTGGAACCATTGGCAACCATCTTTGAGAGTTCTTGGAGAACGGGAGAAGTTCCAGCAGATTGGAGGAGGGCCAATGTGGTCCCAATCTTCAAGAAGGGAAAAAAGGATGACCCAAACAACTACCGTCCGGTCAGCCTCACGTCGATACCGGGCAAGATTCTGGAAAAGATTGTTAAGGAAGCGGTCTGCAAACACTTAGAAGCAAATGCGGTCATCGCTAATAGTCAACATGGATTTATCAAAAACAAGTCATGCCAGACTAATCTGATCTCTTTCTTCGATAGAGCTACAAGCTGGGTAGATGCGGGGAATGCCGTGGATGGAGCGTACCTGGATTTCAGGAAGGCCTTCTTTGACAAGGTCCCCCATGACCTTCTGGCAAGGAAACTAGTCCAATGTGGGCTAGGCAAAACTACGGTGAGGTGGATCTGGAATTGGTTAAATGGATGAACCCAGAGGCTGTTTCTCCCCAATGCTTCCTCTTCATCCTGGAAAGAAGTGACGAGTGGAGTGCCATCCGCAGGGTTCCGTCCTGGGCCCGGTCCTGATCAGGATCTTTATTAATGACTGAGATGAAGGGCTAGAAGGCAGGATCATCAAGTTTTCAGACGACACCAAATTGGGAGGGAGAGCCAATACTCCAGAGGACAGGAGCAGGATTCAAAACGATCTTGACAGATTAGAGAGATGGGCCAAAACTAACAAAATGAAGTTCAACAGTGACAAATGCAAGATACTCCACTTAGGCAGGAAAAATGAAATGCAAAGATACAGAATGGGGGACGATGCCTGGCTCGAGAGCAGTACGTGTGGAAAAGATCTTGGAGTCCTCGTGGACAACAAGTTAAACATGAGCCAACAATGTGATGTGACGGTAAAAAAAGCCAATGGGATTTGGCCTGCATCAAGAGGAGCATAGTGTCTAAATCTAAGGAAGTAATGCTACCCCTCTATTCCGCTTTGGTTAGACCACACCTGGAATATTGTGTCCAATTCTGGGCACCACAATTCAAGAGAGATATTGACAAGCTGGAATGTGTCCAGAGGAGGGCGACTAAAATGATCAAAGGTCTGGAGAACAAGCCCTATGAGGAGCGGCTTAAGGAGCTGGGCATGTTTAGCCTGAAGAAGAGAAGGCTGAGAGGGGATATGATAGCCATGTATAAATATGTGAGAGGAAGTCATAGGGAGGAGGGAGCAAGCTTGTTTTTTGCTTCCTTGGAGACTAGGACGTGGAACAATGGCTTCAAACAACAAGAGAGGAGATTCCACCTGAACATGAGGAAGAACTTCCTGACTGTGAGAGCCATTCAGCAGTGGAACTCTCTGCCCCAGAGTGTGGTGGAGGCTCCTTCTTTGGAAGCTTTTAAACAGAAGCTGGATGGCCATCTGTCAGGGGTGATTTGAATGCAATATTCCTGCTTCTTGGCAGAATGGGGTTGGACTGGATGGCCCAGGAGGTCTCTTCCAACTCTAGGATTCTATGATTCTATGAAACCCAGGCCGGGGGCTGGATGCGGCCCCTTGGGCTCTTTTCTCAGGCCCTCCTCTCTCTCACCATCCTATCCTTCCTTCCTTTTCTCTTTCCTTTCTCCTTCCTTACCTCCTTCTTTCTCTCTCCCTCCTTCCTTCCCTTTCACCCTTTCATCCTTCCTTCCCTCTTTCTTCCCCTTCCCTCCCTCTCTCCCTTTCTCCTTCCTTCCTTCCTTTTTGTCTTTCCTTCCTTCTCTCTTTCCTTCCTCCCTTCCTACCCTCCATTCCCTAAACATGAACACAGATGGCGTTGGGAGGAAAAGACCTTGATGTTTCGGAGTTGTAGTTACTGGGATTTATAGTTCACCTACAATCAGAGAGCATTCTGAACCCCACCAACGATGGAATTGAACCAAACTTGGCAGACAGTTCTCCCATGACCCACAGAAAATACTGGAAGGGTTTGGTGGGCAGTGTCCTTTGGATTTGGAGTTGTAGTTCACCCACATCCAGAGATCACTGTGGACCCAAACAATGACGGATCTGGACCAAACTTGGCATGAATACTCAGTATGCCCAAATGTGAACATTGGTGGAGTTTGGGGGAAATAGAATCTTGACATTTGGGAGTTGTAGTTGCTGGGATTTATAGTTCACCTACAATCCGAAAGCATTCTGAACTACACCAATGATAGAGTTGGGCCAAACCTTCCACACAGAATCCCCATGTGGGCCACAGCAACGCATGGCAGGGGACAGCTAGTCAAAATATAAGCTTTGTTTGCTTCCATGTAACACCAGGCCCCTTTCTTCCAAGTCCACAAACAGAGTCCTTATCTGGTTTGCAACACTTTCCCCCTTCTCAAGTTTGAAACTGT